>NW_026647881.1:0-77592 GCF_950295315.1 Erinaceus europaeus
ATTGTAGCATGTGCATTCAACCAGCTACTCTACTACCTGGTCCCACAGTTGTGTTGTGTGTGTGTGTGTGTGTGTGTGTGTGTGTGTGTGTATACACACATACATATATATGAACTTAGCATAACCACCTCAAAGTCAATTCATGTCACAAATGGCAGGAGGAGGTCTTTTTTTATAAGTGAGTAGTATTTCATTGTACACATTCAGCATCCTTATAAATTTGTCAGTTGATGGGCACTTAGGCTGTCTTTATTCCTTACCTATTATGAATAGTGCTATATTAACATAGTGGCAATTATCATCGTTTGCAACTGACTTGACAGTATACATAGGAAACCCTGTAGAGTCCACTAAAAACCCTTAGAGAAAATAAGTAAGGACATCATCATGGTGGGCTACACATCACTATAAAACACCTTGAAGAATTTACATACTTATACAATGAACTAGAGACAATATAATAATTAAGAAAACAATTCCACACATAATCACACCAAAAATGATAAGATGCTAAGGAATGAACAACAAATAAAGTTCGACCCATGCACAGTAGTAAAGAGAGACCAAACTTGTACATTTGTTTAAAAGTCTTTTCTTTTTCTCGTTTTACATTTTTATTTTTAAAAATATTTTATTTATTTGTTTTGGGTAGAGACAGAGAGAAATTGAGAGGGGAAGAGGAGTTAGAGAGGGAAAGAGAAAGAAAAATACCTGCAGCGCTGCTTCACCACTCGTGAAGCTTACTCCCTACGGATGGGGGAATTGAAATAGGGTCCTTGTGTTCTCAACCAGGTGCGTCAACACCTAACCCCTGACTTTTCTTTCTCTATTTAACATTTTGGGTCTCCTTTTCAAAAATTAGTCGTTTGTAGCTTACTTCTGGGCTCTCAATTCTATTCCACTAGTCTGTGTATCTAATGGCCATTTAAAACCCATGCTCAGTAGTAAAGAAGGAGTGAAGTTGGTAAGAGTTGTGTACTGACACTAGTCGTGGAAAGATGAGACATTGTACCTAAGTGACAAGAGTTATCATGTAAAGCATTATTTCCCTACCGAACACGAAAAAGACTGGCACAACACAAAACCTGTAAGACACTACTCAAAGTAATAGACGATAACATTAAGAAGTGACAAGAAACTCCATGTTTATGGATTAGAAGTAACATTGTTAAAATATTTATTTTATCTTAAGTAATATACAATGTAGAAGCAAGCCTTGTCAAAATCAAATGGCATTTTTTTAAAGGAATACCATGAGCCATACTAAATTTATGGAGTACAATAAAAGACCCCAAATCACCAAAGCAGGTGGAAAAAAAAAAGAGGAAAAATAGAGATATGTCTGTTTTTGTCTTGGGATTTTTAGCTGTGTTTGGATTTATTTTTAATCTATTTGGGGGTTAATGGATTACAGTAATGTGTTGACACGTGTACAAATTCTCATCTCCGTGGGATAGATGTCGACACGATCATCCCCAATTTAACACTCTCATCCTCAATTTAAGGCCTTTTCTACCATCCTGCAGCAGGTCCCCTAGGCACAACCCCAGTTTCTGTTTGGGGATTTTTCTCCCTTCTTGAAGGGTAAACTCTATGTTTACAACGAATAGCTCCTTTCACATAGCACATATCCAATAAACATTTGTTTGCGACTGAATATATTTCAACAACTTAATAATACTAAGTTAATCGTTGCATCATTTACACATATGATTTAAATGACTATTAGAATTACTCTAGTCACTGAATTATTGAAGATCATGAATATATCTCTTTTATTGAAAAAGTTTGTATTTCTTAATTGTTTTTCTCTCATACTTTTATGAAATCACCTTAATTATTACCTAACACTTTTTTTTTTTTTTTAAAGAGAGAGAGAGTGTTGAAAAGGATCACAGCACAGAAACCTCGTTCAGTGTGATGAGGATTGAACTTGATCAATTGATGGACATAACAAAGCAGTACACAATCCAAGTGAGATATTTTGCTGGCCCTTTATTTTTTCACTCACACATTTTAAAATTTCCATTTCTCAGGAGTCAGGCGGTAGTGCCGGGTTAAGCGCAGATGGCATAAAGCGCAAGTGGTGCAAAGCACAAGGACCAGCCTAAGGATCCCGGTTCAAGGCCCTGCTTCCCCACCTGCAGGGGAATCGCTTAACAAGCGGTGAAGCAGGTCTACAGGTGTCTTTCTCTCGCCCCCTCTGTCTTCCTTTCCTCTTGCCATTTCTCTCTGTCCTATCCAACAACAATGATAATAACTACAACAACAATAAAAACAAAGGCAACAAAAAGGAAATAAATAAATAATTTTTTTTTTAAAATTTCCATTTCTCTTGTCCTCTGTGAAAATATTATATTGAAAGTGAACATGATAATGGCTCTCTGTCAATGGCATTCCTGCAATGTAAGTCTCAGTAGAAAATAACAAAATATCTATAGTAATTTAAAAATTGCGACTATAACAAGAAGAAACTATCTCACACGAGACTTGTATGTGAGTGGTCTCCTATTCAATCCTTGATAAAAGTAGTGTTACATTGTGTTTTGGTCTAAATAAATAAATACCATAAGAATTGCAAATGTAAAGAAATCAGAACTGACTTGGGGGTCGGCCTTAGCACAGTGGGTTAAGCACACATGGTACAAAGAGCAAGGACCGGCTCAGGGATCCTGGTTCAAGCCCCTGGATCCCCACCTGCACGAGGGTCACTTCACAAGCCACACAACAGGTCTACAGATGTCTTTCTCCTCCCCTCTCTGTCTTCCCTCCTCTCTCCATTTCTCTCTGTCCTATCCAACAACAACGACATCAATAGCAACAATAAAAATAACCACAATGATAAAAAACAAAGGGCAACAAAAGCGAAAGAAATAAAAACAATACAAATATAAGTAATAAAAATTAATAAAAATTGATTCCATTTAATCTTTTAAAAATATTCTTTATGGGAGTTGGGTTAAGTACACATGGCACAAAGCACAAGGACTGAAGTAAGAATCCCGGTGTGAGCCCTAGCTGCCCCCCTGCAGTGGAGTCACTTCACAAGGGGTGAAGCAAGTCTGCAGGTGTCTATCTTTCTCTCCCCTTCTGTGTCTTCTCCTCCTCTCTCCATTTCTATCTGTCCTATCCAACAACAACAATAAAACAACAAGGGCAACAAAAAGGGAATAAATAAATAAGTACTAAAAAATATATTCTTTATATTTAGGAAATTCCATTTATTATGTAAGTAATCCAACTCTGTTAAGAGAAATAACTGTCACATTATTTCTTTTAATTTTGATGTCACATATATGTATGTGTATGTATATATGTATGTATATGTACATGTATATTTTATTATTATATGAATCCCTTGCAAACTGCTTATGTGTGTTTCCTATACCAATGTATAAACATAATGTATTTGAATAGGAAATGATCAATTTATGCTGCAATAACCACACTTTTCCCTGACTTTATTAATGATCAGTGCTCACAGAAAGGAAAAGAGGTTTTAAAATGGGTTCGTGAAAGACAATTTTTAGAGATTATATTCTATGTGAGAATTATAATCTGAGCTAGAGAAGTAACTCATTTGGATAGTGTACTGTTTTGTCTTGTGTGCAATTCAGCTTAGAACTTGATCTTGACCACATTGAAGGCTCTTCAGTGTTGTGATCTTCTGCCGGGGTGGCCTGAGGGTGTTTCTTCCTGGGCACGTGCTCTCCAGGTTGGAGAGAATTTGACTGGAGCCAACCTAGGCTGCTGCTTACCCAGAAACGAGGGAGAGGAACCAGGAACTCTGATGGCTGAGCAGACGCAATGCAATTCTGCCTTTATTTACCTGCCTTTATATCTTCTGAGGAGGAAGTGGCAAGCCGGAAAAAGGAAGTGGGTAGGAAAGTGGGTGGAGAGAAGGAAAAGAGCAGGAATTCCATCTAACCAGGGGGGATTAAACCAGTGCCCTGCAGACAGGGTGGGTCTCAGACAAAACAATAATTATGTAAATAGACCACAGAGTTAAGCAATGCAGGGGGCCTTGTGTAATAACCAACAATCTCTTTCACCTTCTATCTCTGCCTCACTATCTCTATTTAAAAATAAAGAAAAGTAATATTTATCAACTCTCTATAACCTCTATGACTTTCTTATTTCGACTAGATAAACAGCATACCTTAGGTTCTCAGTTCAGTCTAGGCTTCCCAGAGCACTGGCTTGCTTCACTCTCTTCTCTGCCTCTTGTGAAATGCTCTTTCTCATATGTAGTAAATAATATAAATATTTTAAAATATCTTCTCTCAGAGGAAAAATTTTTGAAAAGCTATTTTAAAACAAATAATAAATTTGAACATGACTGACTGGAAGTCTCGCTGACTGTGTGTTGATGCATATTCTATATTCTTCACTTTTGCATGTTTGGGAAGCAGGTACATGAATCAGCTGCGGGGGAAAAAGTGTATGTATGTGCATTATAAGAATTATAGCATTTGTGGTATATGTTAGTCAAAGTAGGTGAGTGTATCTTTTCTACCAAGATGTCCTTGTACTCTCTTGACAGCACAGAGCTATGTACAAAGCCAATTCTCAATACTAATTGATTGATCAATTGTGGTGCCCTATGTTTTCAATTAGCTCTGCATCACTAGACATTTTTCTGAGTGTCAGAAATCCTTACTCTGGGTGTTCAATGCACATATTGAACACTGTAGCAGTAGATCAGAAATAAAGAATGAAGCTTCTGGTTAGCTTATCTTATTGGATATGTCAAGTTAAGATTCTCTATTCAAGATTCTAGAAATTCAGAAGGAATTTGAAGCATAGAGTGTGCACTGTTCTGATAGTCTAATGTGTTTACATAGGCAGTATTAGAAAATGGCAGATTATTTGTTTATTGGGATGTTGCTGTTTTAAGGGAAATTTATTTTTTTTAAGTCCTATAAAGTAAAAGTGGCACTCCTATTTAAAATGAGCAGTTTAACTAGCACACTTACTCTCTTCATTTGGCTAATTATTGTCAATACAGACACAGCGACTGTTTTTATAATGTACTACAGCATGGTAAATATGCATGGATTCTGTGTGTTCATTTCAATACGTATTAAAGGGCAAGTTTCATAGCTGGCAAAATAGCCTCTGGTTTTCTTAGTAAAATTTATCCTTTAACTCATATTAATCACGTTTTACTCAGTGTGCCAACAATTCTCTTAATTTCTCACAGTTTAGGTCTAGTAATATATAATCCTTGGATTGCTTTATTTATTCACAAGCTTTAAGTACTCTCTTTTAAGTGAGAAAAGAAAATGAACTTGAATGATTTGTTGACTGCCACAGATATTTTTAAAATTTATTTGTATTAGTAATTTCTATACATTTAATGATAGTGTACAGATCATAAGATTATAGGGGTATAAGTCTGTGCCCCATCCCCACCGTAACCACTATAGTTTTCACAAAGTCTTAACAGCAACTTGGCAGCTTCTTTCTTTTTCAAAAAGTCATGTGTTTCATTTTTTCATATTATGTGTATGAGAGAACCAATGCAGATTGTTTGGTTACAATGAGTCCTTGACTTTACTTCTCCTTCCCACACACACTTTTTTTTTTTAATGCAGAATCTTGGGATGGGAATTATCCCAAACACATTTCTTTCCTTTTTTTTTTTAAAAAAAACTTTTTATTGAGGAGGTTAATGCTTTACAGTGCAGTCATTGTCACATACATTTAACTTCATTATGCCCCTGGCCCCTACATTTCTCCTCCCAACCCTCCCTATGAACTCAGGGACTGTCAACCACATTTTCTTTGACTTTTTAAAAAATATTTTGTCTATTTCTCTCTACAGTTTGAACAAATGCGACGCTCCTGCCATCAAAGCAGGTATTTTAAATATATTATTTCTACCCAGAATGATTTTAGATTACAACTCAGGATCAGGCACTTATGATTACTGTTATTCCTAAAAACAAAGATAAAGAAGATGATTTTCAACTTTTGCTATGCTTTTGCTAAACTCCTAGGTCCCCAGAAAAAAAAAAAAACAGCACTAAGATTAATTAGGAATCATAAAAGGGTGAAGGAGACAGTAATGCAGAGACAGTGTACCAGTCTTCCATGACTGACACCTCAAAGATCATGGGTTCAGTTCTCAAGTTCTCAGAACACCCATATGCCAGAAATGAGCAGAGCACTTGTGTTCTTTCTCTCTCTCTCTCTCTCTCTCTCTCTCTCTCTCTCTCTTCCCCTCACTCTGAAAATAAATATGATCTTTAGAGAATAAGAAAAAAATCATGCACTGTGAACATTCAAATGCACAGTAAGTTGTATTTATTTATTTTTTTTACAAAATGATCCTGAAAGTTGCAACATTAGGTGGAATTTAAGAAACAAGGACAGAAAGGGGAGAACAAGATGAAACTTGGACTGAGTGTGGTGGGTTGCACCATAGCAAAGAGCTCTGAAGGAAGAAGAGATGCAAGTGTATGGAGTGGGTATTAGGGATGATAAGGATGGTGGGATAGGACTTAAGTTGGGGGAGGGGTGGATTTTGCAGACATCCATTATGGGGAAATAAGAAATAATACCCATGTGAAATAAATTTAATATAAACCTTTATTTCCTCAATACAATGATTTACAATAAAAAATTAAAAGATAAAATAACATGATAAAAAGTTATTTAAAGCTTTATTCCTAAAATTCTATCTGCACCAAGATGTCTAATTCAACATAAAAGTAGCTCTAAAGTAAATGCTGATAATGGGTGTATTGGGTTCCTTAGGATATATCCCTAGGAGAGGAATTGTAGGATGATAGGGTAGGTCCATTTCTAGCCTTCTGAGAGTTCTCCAGACTGTTCTCCACAGAGGTTGGGCCAATTGACATTCCCACCAGCAGTGTAGGAGGGTTCCTTTGACCCCACACCCTCTCCAGCATTTGCTGCTGTTATCTTTTCTGATGAATGACATTCTCCCAGGAGTGAAGTGGTATCTCATTGTTGTCTTTATTTGCATTTCTCTGACAATCAGAGACTTGGAGCATTTTTTCATGTGTTTCTCAGCCTTTTGGATCTCTTCTGTGGTGAATATTCTGTCCATGTCCTCCCCCCATTTTTGGATGGGGTTATTAAGAACATATATTTTAACTTTTAATTTAAAATACCCCCCCAAAAATTGCATGTGTAAGTCAGACTCATTATTCTTTTCCATATCATTGTTGGAAACTTGTATGTTATATTTACAAACTACAAGACAACAACATATAGAAAGATTTTTTTATTACTTATGTATTTTGAGCAAGTAAAATAAAAGCTTATGGGCATGTGTTCAGTCATAATTAAGATTAGGGAAGGTAGTCAAGATATAGATATTTGAAGTAAATATAGATGTCTTCCTGGCATCTTAAGTTTTACCAAGAAGCAATAGAAGTAAGAAAGTTAAGTGATAAAACCTGGGGAGGGGGGGTGATGCATTGCATCCTGGTACCCAGTAGAATCATTTTTTATATTTTAATGTCACTAACATTTATGAATTTGAATGTGAAAACTTAAAAAAATAAATATTTACAAAAGTATTTATTTATTTTGGGTAGAGGCAGAGATTGAGAGAGAAAAGTAGACACCTGAAGCAACTTAACATTCATGAAGTTTCCCCCTGCAGATGTGGACCAGGAGATTAAACCTACATCCTTGAATACTGTGATGTGTGCACTTAACCAAGTAAACCATCACCCAGACCCTAAAAATAAATTTTAGCAATTACAATGAAATATATTCTTGAAGATACTGCTCATTCTATTGTTTCCATCTTAAAATGTATAAGCAAAATCTGATCTGAATTGTTCTTGTGGTCTAGAGTTCTTTAGAGATGTAAGTGAAAAATCTTGTAATATTACAGGAACTGCTATTACATAATTTTATTTGCTTTTGCAGTAAATTACACAGTTACAAAGTTTTGTAATACTTTGCTTCAATATGTTTTTTTTTCAGTTCTCCTTCACAGTAAATTGCCACCCTTCCCCAAAAACTGTAATTATAAGTGTTTGTTCATTCCCCAGGCCATAATTAGCACTATATTAGACACAGTGAGTTCTCTATTAAATAAGACGTATTTTCTGCTTCCTCAAAACTGTCTTAACCTAATAAGACTTCCGTTTTTTAATAATTACTGCTCCCCAATAAAACCATTCTTTTTTGTTTTCAAATCTGAAATTGAAAGTAATATACAATAGATACATGTAGACATACAGGCACTATTATGAACCCACTTTTGAAAAAGATAAAAAGTCCCTCTTCTATATGGAAAGAGAACACCAATACATAATTATTAACCTCAAAATTCTGAGTCACACAATTCATGAAGTGATGTTGTGAACCCTACTCATAATGAATATATTTATATAATTCTTATACATGACATGCAAAAATAACCATGATAATAAATTACCAGTTACTGATTGAGTTTTAAATTTATTTTTCTTACACTTAGTATATTTTATAATAGTTACCTAATAAGATATTTATGAGGATTAAATGAAACATTCTGGAGCTTAGTGAGTTGTCACAAAATTATAGCTCTCATATTAGATTCTCAATATTTTACTTAAGGAGAAAATTGTGATACCATGGAAATTGTATGTCTATTAAATAAAATACTTTATATATAATCTGAGATATCATGTCAGGACAGATTTAAGTAACCTAATATGCAAAATGCATCACTTTTGTCACTGACACCCTCACTTATAATTTATTTCTAGAATTATAACCTAAAACTTAAGTAGATTATACTTAAGGCTTATTTATACTAATATAATTTTAGATTTTAGACTATGGCCTTGTTCAGCCCATGCCATATTTCCTTTGCTCTCTCTGTGAAAAACTGATGATTTCCATCATTTTTAAAATTTATTTTATCATTTACTTTTCCCCTTTTGTTGCCCTTGTTGTTTATTGTCGTTATTATTATTATTGCTGCCATTGTTGTTGGGTAGGACAGAGAGAAATTGAGAGAGGAGGGGAAGACAGAGAGAAGGAGAGAAAGATAGATACCTGCAGACCTGCTTCACCACATGTGAAGCGATCCCCCTGCAGGTGGGAGCTAGGGGCTCGAACCGAGATCCTTAAGCCGGTCGTTGCACTTGGCGCCATGTGCACTTAACCCGCTGTGCCACCATCTGGCTCCCAATTTCCATCTTTCCTGATAGCTAACTGCTAGAGTAGCATAGGAAGATAAAGACATCATAGATGCGGAAGACATGCTCCAGTATAAGGACTCCTTACTTAACTCCCCCACAAGACTGATAATTACAGTCTTTTGAACTAGAGACAAAAACAATGATTGGCAGTAAGCAGGGGAAACATAACTTGAATTATTGTAGTCAAATTATAAATTAGAATGCTATTTATTATGTTAACACAATTTATAATATATTTGATTTTTCACAATAATCTTGAAGCTTTTTGAATATATACTTTACTTCTTCTTCTAGCATTTGCCCTTCTTCCGTAGCCAGTCAACAGTGTCAGGTTGAAAGCTGTCAGGAGCTGCTTGTTGCTGGCTTTGAAAGTGACTGGGATCCATGTGGATTCAGTCGGCTAGGAAGGATCGTCAGTTTCCCCAATGAATGGGTACTCACGAGATGCACCACGAGAAGGTCGATCCAATGCATCCCTATACTTTACTAGGGAAAAGCAAATAAACAAAATAAAAGGTAGTGTCAGGACTGGGGAAAAGCTCACCCAAAAGAGCTCATACTTTATCTTGCCGGGTAAGAGTTTGAGACTGGGCCAACACATGAGGGCACCATGTAAAAATAAGTTTCATGATCAGTAGAGCACTGCTATAACATCCTCCCTTCTCTCACCCTCTCTGCCTCTCCTCCATCTGCAAAAAAAAGATCACTGTGAGTGGTGGAATCATGTAGGCATGAATCCCCAGCAAAGCCCCTTTGGGAAAAAAAATACAGTATGATTTCTTAATTTTATATGCATAAAATGTCCTCAAAATGTCCTTATATGTATAATATGTCCCCATATCTTACTTATGAACTTGTGGATGAAGAGTATTTGAAAATTATCTGTGCTTTGTTATGTCCTCAGTTAGAATAGAGCCAACAAGGCATGACCCTCTAAACCTGTTTTTAACAGTAATCATTTTATTCTTTGCAAAAGGAGAATATTGAAAGTTGACTAAGTAGGCGCATTAAGATATAAAGCAGAACAAAGTTTTAGTAATCAGGAACCTAAAGGCAAGAATATAACAGATGAGATTGGGGGTCTCATTTTGGAAAAAGCTAGTAGGTCTATTTTAGGTATATTCCAAGGGGCCTATAACTTTACTGATTTTTTTGCCTGCTCCTGACAGCTAAAATGCAGGTGAACCAAAGGTGCTGTCTGGGGAGATGGTGTCAGAGTTGGGAATAGAACTAGAAAGTTCAATTGGGGCAGAGAGTAGCTCCCAAATATGGGAAAAGTATATAAATACTGATAACTGTAAACCCCATTGATCTGACCTAGAACCCCTGTCTATTCATATTCAGCACAGGGCCCTGTGTAACCTCTGTATCCCTGTTGATCTGAGCTTGCATTCCATAGAATTTTAAATAAATCATTATATATATATATGTATATATATATATATATATATTATTGCCACTAGGGCTTTTACTGGGGCCCCGTGCCTACACTATGAACCCACCACTCCTGGTGGCTGTGTTTTACTTTTTTTTTTTTCCACTTTATTTAATAGGACAGAGAGAAATCAAGAATGGAAGGAGAGATAGAGAGGAAGAGAGAGACACCTACAGTCTTTGCTATACTTGTCATGAAACTTTCCTCCTTAAGGTGGGGAGTGGGGGCTTAACCAAGAGTACCCTCACCTGGCCTCCTAAATAAATCTTTATCTACATTAAGTATGTCTACACATGCTTATATATCAATATCTATTTATTTGGGTTTTATACCCTACAAATATTCCCACTTAAGAATTTAATATTGGGAGTCGGACTGTAGCACAGCTGGTTAGGCACACGTGGCGCAAAGCGCAAGGACCAGCATAAGGATCCTGTTTTGAGCTCCTGGCTCCCCACCTGAAGAGGAAGTCACTTCACAGGCCATGAAGTAGGTCTGCAGTTGTCTATCTTTTTCTCCCCCTCTGTCTTCCCCTCTTCTCTCCATTTCTCTCTCTCCTACCTAACAGTGATGACGTCAATAACAACAACATTAACTACAACAACAAGGACAACAAAAGGAAAAACAAATATATAAAAAAAATAAAAGAATTTAATATCATATTGCCCTGGACAATGTTATTTGCAAAATAGGATATATTGAAAAATGAAAAAATAAATAATTTTTTATAAACTGCATTAAATCTTCTACAAACAATTTGGGAAGTTAAAAGATATCTTAATAAAATCTAGGACCTAATTAATTTGAATTCATTATTTTAATGACATTTGACGTCCATGCAATTTGTTCAGTAGGTTGCATATGAGAGTTCCTCGAGTATATAGATTTGTTATATCATTCAAATCAAAAGGTTAAATAAATCAAAGAAATAGAGCAGATTAAAATACCCCCCAAGGATCAATTAACACCTATAAGTGTTTATTAAGTAGTTACTTAATTGAATATAACAAAACTGTACTCCTACTGTAATGAAGATTAATAGACTGAATGGTTGTTTTAAGAAGTAAATGCCTTTGATATAATGCAAAAGGCATTTAAAACCAGTGCCATATAGTATTATTTTCAATAAATTTTTAGAAAATATCATTATAAATTATATTTATTTAATTTACACATCCAAAATGCTGTGCTCTTATTTTTAATATCATTCATTCATTCAAATGGTATTTTCTAATAATATGCATATATGTTTCACTATAATACAATAACAACAGACCACCATGAGTCATGAATTTTAAGATGTGAACTAAAATTGGATCACCATTACAGTTTACATACTTTTGTTAAAAATTATTATAAAGAAGCAATTTACAAGACATTATAGTAGACTGTAAAAATAAAGTCAAGATAATTGGAATTCATTATTCCTGGACAAGTTGTCGATGTGTTTGGAAAATTTCTATAACAGAAAAATTTTCTCAGACTAGGAAATGCATGGATTCAAGTCCAATTTTGATATTTAAGTTGCAGGAACTTTCATTCTAATGTATTGGGTTGTTGGGAAAGCTGTGACATATTTTTTGTTTGTTTTTCTATGCAAAAATGCATCAATGCATCATAACTTTACTGGCAACCCAATATAGTATATCCTTATTGGATTTATAATTATGCATTGAGTTTTATATTGTAAATGCTTGTGTATTGTCCAGACTTTCAGGATTCCAGTTAACCTTTTTTGCTAAGATTGTGATCAGTGAAGTATAAGATATTATGAATATTCATTTAAGGATCCTGAGTGATTGAAGTGATTATCAATTTTAACTACACAATGGTATTAAAATTGGGGCCTGGTGGTGGTGCACCTGGCTAAGCTGCACATTGCAGTGCACAAAGGTCCCCAATATTCATGCCCCTGGTCCCTACCTGCAGGGGGAAAGCTTCAGAAGTGGTGAAGTAGGGCTGCAGGTGTCTCTCTGTCTCTTTCTCTTTATATCTCTTCCTCCCTTCTCAATGTTTCTCTGTCTCTATCCCATAAATAAATAAATAAATAAATAAATAAATAAATGGGCCGGGAGGTGGCATACCTGGTTGAGTGCTATATTATAGTGTGCAAAAACCCAGGTTCAAGCCGCTGGTCCCACCTGCAGGGGGAAAGCTTCATGAGTGGTGAAGCAGGGCTGCAGGTGTCTCTCTGTCTCTGTCCCTCTCTACCCCCCATTCTCTCTCAATTTCTGGCTATCTCTATCCAATAAATTAAGATAATAAAAATTTTTAAAAGCCAGTAGTATTAATATGATTATATTTGCTTGTCTTGGGAGTAAAACGTAATGGGATTGGTAATAGTATTAGAAGATAACTTTTTTCCTTTTTGTGAAAAATGGTTTTATCTATTTATTTATTTATTATTGGATAGAGACAGAGAGAAAATGAGAGGGTAGAGGGAAATAGAGAGGGAAAGAGACAGAGGCATCTGCAGCCCTACTTCACCACTTGTGAAGCTTTCTCCCTGCAGGTGGGGACGAGGGGTTTGAACTCGGTCCTTGTGCATTGCAATGTATGCACTTAACCAGGCACACCACCTTCTAACTACCAGAAACTAACTTTTATTATGTCAAAATCTTCTATATATTTTTTATCTTAAATCTTAACTGAATTGTCTCATGAATCAATTATAAATTCTGACTGGAAAGACGATTGTCTTTTGCTAGCTCTTCCTGCTGCAAAGTCAGATAATTCTTTTTTATAAGCCAGTACTTTATTTTTTATTTAAAAAAATTTGTTTTGTATGACCAGCAAGGTAACTAACTCATCTTGGAAGTCACCCACTTTGCAATGCATGCATGGGGGGAGCTTCAGTGCTGTGACAACATTCCCTCTCACTCTGTTTCAGTGTCTCCCCTTCTATGTGAAAAGTTGGCCAAGAGCAGCGAAGCCCTGGCAATAACAAAACAGTAAATTTTACTATTTATTTATTTCTAGTTTATTTTTTAGGATGGAGAGAAATTGAGAGGTATGGGGGGGGGAGATAGAGCAAGAGAGACACCTGCAGACCTGCTTCAGCATTCCTGAAGTTTCCCCTCTATAGGTGGGAAGCAGGAGTCTGAACTTGTCTCTTAGTACATTCTTTTTAATATTTACTTATGTATTCCCTTTTGTTGCCCTTGTTGTTTTATTCCTGCAGTTGTTATTATTGTCATTGTTGTTGGAGACAGAGAGAAATGGAGAGAGGAGAGGAAGACAGAGAGGGGGAGAGAAAGACACCTGCAGACCTGCTTCACTGCTTGTGAATGGATTCCCCCGCAGGTGGGAGCTGGGGGATCCTTGTGCAGGTACTTGTGATTTGCGCCACCTGTGCTTAATTCGCTGTACTACCGCCCGACTCCCTCTTAGTACATTTTATCTCTGAATGTATAGAAATTACTAAGTGGGGAGTCGGGCTGTAACGCAGCGGGTTAGGTGCACATAGCGCAAAGCGCAAGCACCCTCTTAAGGATCCTGGTTAGAGCCCAGGCTGGCTCCCCACCTGCAGGGGAGTCGCTTCACAAGCGGTGAAGCTAGTCTGCAGGTGTCTATCTTTCTCTCCCCCTCTCTGTCTTCCCCTCCTCTCTCCATTTCTCTTTGTCCTATCCAACAAGAACGACAGCAGTGACAACAACAATAATAAAAATGACGATAAACAAGGGCAACAAAAGGGAATATTTAAAATAATTAATAAGTGAAATATTTCACAAGTAATAAAATCTGTAAAGCAAACTCATGATAAATTTGTAAGTTTCATCCTTCCTTCCACCTTTCTCTTCTTCCTTCAATATTTTTTCTTGTTCTTTCTATTCCTTTCTTGCTTGTCCTTTATGTCTCATCCTTTCTCTCTTCTCTTCCTCCTTCTTCTTTATTTCTAAGTTACAGTGCAGTAATGCTGAACTTTAAAATTACACCATTTTATCACTTCACTTTAACAAAATTTTGTGTATATTTCATTTCAAAAGTGCTAACTACTTAATTTGATGATTTAGGTGAATTGCACTTACTATAGTCTGTAAGTGTGATTATTTTGACCTGTACAATGCATTGAGCCTGATGAATATTTCTACAAGATTAAAAAATAGATGTTACTTATTATCTTTTAAATATACTCTAATATAATCAATTCATACCCCTTTGTAATATAATCACTGACATTTAACACATAAGTATAAGCCATTTTAGTATTGAAAAAGTAGAAAGGATATACAAAAAGGAATTTTAATGTTGCAAGAATAATTTTGTTATTGTTTTTTAATTACTGTAGATAATGGTTAGCAAAGAAAATATAAGTATTATAGACTTGTATTAGTTATATAGTTTCATATTATTTCATACAACTTAAAAATTTTGTCAAGTTAGAAAATACAAGGAACAATAGTTTTTATAGAAATCATGCACTTCCAATATCTACATTACTTCTGATGGAAAGTTTTTCTCTATCCTGTTTGTGATGTGTAATTTCATACCCTGTTTTCTTCCCTAAGGGAAATACTTGATTCTGTTCTTGGATAAAAATGATCTGTCACCATTGCTTGCTTTAAAGGATTTTTTGTTTTTATTTATTTATTTATTTAGCAATGAATACTGAAAGAAAAATCAAGGCACAGGGAACTGCAGTCCAGCTGTTGTGACATAAATCAATATTTAAAATTCACAGCAGTGATTTCTCTTTCCGTGAAAGTAGGGGTTTTTGTATGCTTAATTTCTTGTTTTATTAAAATATTTTACTTTGAGAAGGACTTGGGATTCTTTAAGTTTTCTGCTTCATAACAGGGTAATAGAACAATAATAAAATTATTTTCATGTTTGATTCCTTTGCCCTGAAGGGGGTGGTTGCTGAAGCTGTGAATTTCATGAATGGACAAATTCCTGGGTTGTGCTATTGAACCTGTGACATCCTTGACCCCCTTTTTGCTTTTATTTAAGATTACTGGATTCCATCTTAGTGGCATATGTAAGGGGGAAAAATGAAAAATTCTAAGTCATCCTTTCTAGAAAGAAAGCACAACCTGCATTATTTTTTTTAAAATACAGATAAATTAAAACACATTTTTCTCTTCTCCAAACTGTAGACTTTAGGGTCAAATTCTTTGGATTTTTGTCTATTGCCTAAACTCTGTTATACATTTTATACCATGGTTTATGTATTAGAAAGCTATGCCTTGAAATTACCCTTTTTTGCTTTATTCCGGTTCTTGGTTTACACGGAGAACAGCTTTCTTTCTGAGGCTGCACACCGAATGCACTGAACTTGTCCCGTCACTCAGGTCCCATTGTCAAATGTCTTTCGTCTGTATCTGACCCCTAGGGTAAAGAACTGTCTGAATGCATTAATGGCAGAATCACAATAGTAAATATCACAACTGTGGCATCATCCTAGTTTGACTTCAGCATCCCTATTCTGTTATCTCATGACCACTAAAAAATTAAGGTTAAAGGTCAAAGGAGATGGTTCATTAAATAATTCAAACCATTATTAACCTGCAACCTGCATGCCTATTAAGTTTACGCTATCATGATTCGTGCTTGGTGTTTACTGACGCCAAAGCATGCCAGTTACTTTTACTTTTATTACTATACTGTAATGAAGTGAGTAAGGAGGATGAAAAAAGGTGACAGGACCCATGCAAGGGGACAATAAGAGCAGCAGACTCACTTGCATAAAGAAGATTGAAGCCTTGCTTCCCTCCCTCCATCTCTCCGTATAGGCCCCAGTGCACATCTGCGTCACTTACAGGGGAGGAGGAGGAGGTGCTGAGGCAGAGAGAAAATTGTACTGTGAAGACCTTGACAGCTTCACTGGGCGGGCTTTCGCCTTTTGCCTGATATATTTTGCGGATTTTTTTTTTCCTCTCTTTTACAAACTGACTGTATACAGCCACCGCTTCTCGCTTTGCAGAACGCATTTGACTTTCTCCAAGACACCTTGCAAGCTCTCTAGGCATCCTCAGAGAGACCAGGGATAGGGGCGCAGGTGCACAGAGGAGACTTGAGGTGGGGGAAGCGGGTAGTGCTCTTCTGGGAGACTTGGGGGCTCTTTTTTGCTCGCTGTGCTCTCCAGGAACTGAACTCTGAGCTGCAAAAGGACAGCAGAATTGACAACTTCCCGACCCCGGCATCGCCACCCGTGCATTCCGGGGAGGTGTATCCAGCTGTAGCCACTTCCCGGGCTTCGGGGGCGCGCATCTCCCGCCCCCCCCAACCTCCCCGCGCGTTTCAGTAGCTTCAGGGTCGGCCCTCCTCCTTCTTCTCCTCCTCGCGGTCACCACGGCCCCAGAGCTGGGATTGAGGATTCTCAGCCCTCGGCGTCCCGTTGGTGTCTCTGCCCCCGCGGGTGGGCTCCCCGCGCACGGTCCCCGCGGACCCGCCCGCAGCCGAGCCACCCGGCGCAGCCGCCCGCGCTCCGGTCTCAGTCTGCGAATTGGGTGCGCGGCCGCTCCGCCCCGTCTGCGCCAGGCGCGCGGAGCCGCTTTCTTTTCCGCGCCGGGATCCTCTGGCCTCCCCGGCTGGCAGCTGACCCCGCGGTCTACTCCTGCGTCAGCCAGCTGAGGTCTCTTCGCCTTCCTGCTGTTAAGCATGTCAGGCTCTGGGCGCAAAGACTTTGATGTAAAACACATCCTGCGACTCCGCTGGAAACTCTTCAGTCACCCTTCTCCTTCCTCCAGCGCCCAGGTGGGGGGCGGCTGCCTGCAACCGGACGGGAGCGGCGGCTTTGAGCACTGGGGGCCCAGCCAGAGCCGCCTGCTCAAAAGCCAAGAGAAGGGCAGCGTGGTAAGCACTTTCTGGAAGAAGTCTTCCTCTTCTTCCTCCTCTTCGTCGTCTTCCACGCCGTCCTCTTCCTCGTCTTCTTTCAACCCACTGAATGGCACCCTCCTGCCCATGGCCACCAGGCTGCAAGGGGCGCCTGGGCAGGGCACCCATCAGCCGGCTAGAACTCTCTTCTATGTAGAGTCCATAGAGGAGGAAGAGGTGCCAGGCATGGACTTTCCTGGACCCCACGAAAAAGGGTTGGTCCTGCAAGAACTCAAAGTGGAGCAGGCTAGCTCCAGCCAGGCAACAGGTGAAGGATGTGGACACAGGTACAGTAATTCTTCATGGGGCATCCAAACATCTCCCAGTATCCACACATTTTCCAACCCCCCCCCCGTTTTCTGGTAATTAATTACTAAGTCTAAAACATTTTAGGCTGAACATTTTGTTTAAAGGTGTCAGCGCGATCCACCACCCCCCAATTACAATCTCATTAGAAGTTTTCTTATTAATTTATTTTGACTCATATATGTTGCTTTCCTTCCCTTCCCCCCCCCCAGAGTTGTGACCACAAATAGGACATTGGTATACACCTCCCAGGTGGAGTGGTTCTCATATTTCTGATTGTCATTAAATTGTATCAGTCAGTCAGTTAGTATGTGGGACATAAAACTTACTTCAAGCAGCATTCAGGTACCTCTCATATACAAGCTCTATAGCTAATTAATATGGTGTATTTTCTAGACCCCCTGTGACTTGAATCCATCTAGAAAGAATAATGAGTTGGACAAAAGGAGTGCTATTTCAGTTTTGTTTTCAGTGCTATTTCAGTTTTGTTTTTGCCCTCACAAAATGCAGTGTTATTGGTCTCTATTCCAGGTTAACTTTAACATTTATTTTACAGTTGCTTTTGCCTTATTCAAAGTCAGGATTAAAGTGTTGCTCAGTCCTTTGCATTCAATGTTTCATATGTATCTGTTCTGTTTGGATTCCATATCTATCTTTAATAAGTGAGTCAGTATTTTTTAATTCTTAATTACACTTCTTAGAGTGGAACCTTCCTATTTTTAAGTCTTACATAAATTCTACACACACACACACACACACACACACACACACACACAAACACATACATTACTCCTGATTTTTAGATTTCTCAAGAATTAACTCATTATTATTCTTCACTAGATCATTACTAGTTTGGGCACATAATGAGAATATGAAAAGATTTGCATTTAGATTCATATGATATCAGAATACATTACTGAAGAAGAAATACAGGAGAGAAGTAGGAAATAGTAATAAGTATGCAAATAAAATTTAATTACCTCTCAATAATAAATTAGAAACAATGCAAAGTAAATTTAAAATTTTTAAATACACAGTTTTGTTTTTTAATTTATGGGGAATTATAAGTTTATCTGTTACTCAGTTGACTACGTTACTTCATCAACATGTACCTGTAAATAACATGCATGCTTGAAGTTACTGGTTTCATGCATTCACTAGTTACCTATAAGTTGACTTTGCTTTTTATAAATCGTATTGAGATTCATTCTTTTTGAGTAAATATCACAACAGTGCTTTTGTTTTCAGTTTTGGGAAATCATTATCAATCACATAACAATTTACCTTATATATTAATATGAAGCAAATGGCTTTAAAGGTCTGCTAATTTTCACTGCTAAGCTAATATTTTTGTGGCTCAGCCTTCAAAGTAAATACTTTTTTTTTGTTTTATAAAGTCTTCAGATATCTTGAAATGTGTATCCTCTTATTGGAATGAAGTTTTCTTATGAGGTCTTACATGTGTAAATTATTGAAAATCATCTTATTTTATTTAAAATTTTATTACAACTTAAACCCTTTAAATAAATTTCAATTTATTCTTATAAAATTATTTATCAATCATAGTATTTAATAGATTTTTATGCATTACTAAACTTTCAAAGTAATAAGTCTATGCTTATGATTGATTAGAACTACACTACTAGTGTAGTCTATTGATTAGTTGGTCATTATCAATAGATTATTTTAGTATTCAGTATGAATAGGTTAATTTTGTAGAAGATATTTAATTTCCCAAGTTAAACGCTGAGTAGAAATATTTGCAAAATAATAATGAATGTGAATTTCTTATTTTTGGTCACAAAATAATGAAAAAACCTACCCAGTGTTTAAATAATCATTGCATATGTAGACTATATAAAGTGCATGGTAATTTTTGCTAGGATAATTTTTATAGCACCAAACTGTTACATCATATTTGATATTTAAGACTGTTAATTTTTACTTCTATGCTAAATTAATCTCCATTGAAAACCAAATTTGCCCTTTTTTTTTTTTTTAATGTTCTCATTCTCTCTATTCATTTGGTCTCACACTGAGTATCAGGATTGCTTTGAACAAGCCTAAGTAGCTTAGGTGGTTTTACTTACTGTTCAGTTACCATAGGATGAACTGAGAAAAAAATGAACTTTACTTTTAGAATTTTGGAATGGTCATATTATCATGAAATGATAGTAACTTGAAACATTAAGAGTACTAGGGAGACAATGGTGAATTGCTTAATTGATGAAACCCACCCCTTATTTGATCCCATTCTACTAACTACCTTTAGCACTACAAATGAATTCTATCTTTTATAATACTAAGTTTCTTATCTATAGTAGCAATCATTTATTTTCTCTATTACTTAAACTGAATTGTTTAAAAGTTTATAATTTGCTAATAGGTTTTCACACATTTTTGTGGACATATTGTTGCTCAGAGTTATACTGGCAATAAACTAATACATCAGGGAAAGAAAAGGATAAATGTTGTTGCAGTTTGTAGCAATGTGAATGGGTGAAGATATATCTTGTTTAGTGACTTTTTTGTTTGTTTGTTTACTCATGGCCAGAGTGATAATTAACTTGGGATGGAACTAGCTTTGCCATGTGTGTGACCCAGGAATAAACTTGTCATCCGCTGTACTAGCTGATTCTTTGATGGGATTTATATATCTGAAAAAATCAGCCCAGAGCAAAAATATTAGTGAACTCCCTCTTTTGTCTTTCTCACTTTCCTTCTTTTCTAGCTTAGCAGAGAGCTCTTAGGCCTTCGGTTCTCGAGAGATAATAATTCTGGATTACATGTGACATTTTTTGTGCACATCATTTTCAATAGTCAACTCAACTCTGTCACTCCAACTTCAGACATGTCTCCTACATCATTCCACATCTCTCCAACTCTAGTGTCTTCATCTAATTCTAGGATGTTGCTTTTCAGTTCAACTTCTGAAATTGGTATAGCATGATCTTTCTTGTTCATTTTTCACTAATTAGATAAGACATTCTCCACAGGACTCAGTGGAAAAGAAATCTGAAGTATGTTGATACAGCCTTAACTTTTTTTCCCTTTAAATATTTCCCATCATTCTCTTGTCTCAATTTACCCTGTAGATAGTAGACACTTCAGTTACCTACTTTCCCATATCACGTATCTTCTAGTTTCACTGTCCTTGTCTGTCATTTTCCACTGTTTTATAGGCACACACCTTATTTATTCTCCTTGTAGAGTCATTCTCCTTTTTTTTCCTCCTCCAGGATTATCACTGGGTTCAGTGCTTGCTTGATTAACCCACCCCTTCTGGTGGCCATTTTACTTCTCTCTCTCTCTCTCCCTATCTCTATCTTTATCTCTATCTCCCTTCTTTTTTTTTCTCTCCTATAATATTTGATAGGACACAGAGGAGGGGGGAGATAGAGAGGAAGAGCAAAAGAGACACCTGCAGATCTAGTCCACTATTTTTAAAGTCATGCCCCCCCCCCAATCAGGTGGGGACAGAGACCAGGGTCTTTAACCCCAGTCTGAGCATAGTAAAGTGTGCACTCAACACCTGGTGCACCATTGCCTGGTTCCCTATAGTCATTCTCCTTTCCTCAATACAGTCTATCTTAAGCACTGACTTGTCTTCAGTGAAATGTCAGTATTGACCCTCTAGATCATTTCATTTAAGATTTTTCTTGATCCTCCAGGAAATTCATTTAATTTTTAAAAAATTTATTCCATCTTCTTGTTTTTGTTTTGTATAATTGCTCTCTACATTTTTCTTTAAATTCTTACTGTAACTTGTGTGCATACAATAATATCTCTGTCAGTTTTATTGCTTTTTTTTTTGCCTCCAGGGTTATCATTGGGGCTCAGTACCTGCACTACAAATCCTGGAGGCTATTTTTTCCTTTTTGTTGCCCTTGATGTTTATTGTTATTGTTGTTATTGCTGTCATTGTTGTTGGATAGGACAGAGAGAAACGAGAGAGGAGGAGTTAGATAGAGAGGGGTAGAGAAAGACACCTGCAGACCTGCTTCACTGCTTGTAAATCGATCCCCCCCCACAGGTGGAGAGCCAGGGGCTCCAACCTGGATCCGTAAGCTGGTCCTAGCGCCTTGTGCCATGTTCGCTTAACCCCACTGTACTACACCCCCTCAACACACCTTTTTTTTTTTTCCTAACTACTTAGTTGCTCAGTGGAAAGTCTTTCAGTTTTGCTAATTATTTTATCCTACTGTAGAGTTTGGAGTTAGTAAGTACTGTTGAAAGAATAAATATCTATAATAGTGCATTCTATTTTCTAAGAACTTGCTGTTTTCCAGATAACATGTTGTATATTTACATGGTGAGTCAAAATTCAGAAAAACCATATCATCTGGCTACAATTGTGTATTCCTTTGGTGCAGTGAATACATAGATGAGAAGCTTGAGATATTGACAGGTTACTAATTGGCCTGGAATCACAAGCTTATAAGCAGTACAGCTGGACTTTAAATCCTTGCTTTCTGACTCTAGACACCATATTTAAGGTCACCTTGCCAACTGTTCTTTTCCTGTGCCTAAACAAACAAAAAACACATGAGAAAAGAGGCTCTAAAATTATGCTTGTGTTTTAGTGTTTGAATAGACTTCTTTAAATAATCATGACAGTGTCAGTAATTCTGAAAGTATTCTAATCCAATGTTAGAAAACAATGACTCCCTGAATAATGGTTTACACAGTTTATTTTGCTTCATAATTAAATAAAAGTGAGAAGAAATATCCAAGACAGGGTAAATAGTTTAGGAGTACAAAAGGGCAATGGAAAACAAAAGAAACCTTTGTGATAAAAAAAAACAAAATAAAATAAAAAGGAAGTCAGAACATATGATACACAGAAGAGTCAGAGAGAATACTCTCTAGACCACTAAAATATCAGAGAGCTTTATGGGATCTGAGCCAGGAATTTGTTTAAAATAAAAAGGATCAATTTTGTTTTATTTAAAATAACAACAACAAAAAAACCTTAAATTGTAAAGACAATAAAAACCCTTTCTTTAGGAATACAGTTCATTCATGATGGTCAGGCAGTAACATAGCAGGTTAAGTGCACATGGCGCAAAGCACAAGGACATTAGTAAGAATCCCTGTTCGAGCCCCTGGCTCCTCACCTGCAGGGGGGTCGCTTCACAAGCAGTGAAGCAGGCCTGCAGTTGTCTATCTTTCTCTCTCCCTCTCTGTCTTCCCCTCCTCTCTCGATTTCTCGCTGTCCTATCCAAAAAGAACAGCAATAACAACAGCAATAACAACAATGGCAACAAAAGTGGGAAAATGGTCTCCGGGGCCATGGATTGGTAGTGCAGGCACCAAGCCCCAATGATAATCCTAGAGGCCAAAAAAAAAAAAATCATATTTTTTCCTCTCCCAGTTTTATAGTAAAAGACTATACTGAAGTAATTTTACTTGCTTTTATGTTTTCTTTTTATGACATCATGACAGTTTTACAGGCTGACATTTTCACATAGAAAGTGACAGAAACAAAGAGAGGTGAAAGGATGTCACAACACTAATATGGTAGGGGCCAAGGCTGAACGTAAATTTTGCTTATGGCAAAGCAGGTAAACTATCTAGATGAGCTATGTTGCCAATTCCAATTTTGTATTTTCTTTGATAATTCATACTAAGATTAGTTACCATACAGTGTACTATTATTTAAACCAAAAACTACCCAAAAGATGTAAACTAAGCTTATTTTCCTTATTTTATGATGGACTTAACAATAGCACGTGTTTTCCAACAAAGACCCTATAGTTTAGAGCTTCCCTTGTTTGTGAACATGTTTACTTCCAGCAAAGTGGATTATGAGAAGACACTAGGAAGGGCTGGCCAGATAACTCACCTAGATTGAGTACCTACCTACCTACCTTGCTGTGCTCATTGCTCAGGGCCTAGCCTTGCCCCCATTGCCCTGAATAATGTTTTGATGCAGTGGATTCTTTCCCTTTCTCCCTCTGTCTTTCTGTCTCTTCATATCTGAAAAAGTTCAGAATGTTGGAACCTGAACAATTACAACATGAAAATAAGATCACTAGGTAGTTTTTTAGAGCTATCTGGATAAAAGTTGTGAATATAGGGGCTAGGCAGTAGCACACCTAGTTAAGTACACACACTACAGTGCACAAGGACCCAGGTTCAAGCCCCTGGTCCCCACCTTCAGGGGGAAACCTTCACGTGTGGTGAAGCAGGGCTATAAGTTCTTCTTCTAGCGTTTGCCCTTCTTCCGTAGCCAGTCAACAGCGTCAGGTTGAGCCTGATGTAAAGTTTCGAGACCTCCTTTGAATCTGGAGAGGTGGCAGTCGTTGACTATGTGGGTCATAGTCTGTCTGGAGCCGCAGGGGCAGTTGGGGTCGTCTCTGGCTCCCCAGCGATGGAACATAGCGGCGCACTGGCCATGGCCTGTTCGATAGCGATTGAGGAGGGCCCAATCATAACGTGCTAGGTCAAAGCCGGGTTGATGCTTGCAGGGGTCTGTGATGAGGTGTTTGTTCTTTACCTCAGCTGACTGCCAACTCTGTTTCCAAGAGTCTGGAACAGAGAAGTTCAGTGTAGGCGTAGGAGACCAGATTGGATGAAGAGACGTCAAGCGTTGAACAGGGTGGGCTAAGATAACCGCGTATATTGGCAGGTCCGGTCGAGCGTAGACGTGGGCGATAAGTGTCTCTGTGTCTCTCTCCCTCTCTGTCTCCCCTCCCCTCTCAATTTCTCTCTGTCTCTAGTCAATAATAAATAAAAATTTAAAAAAAGAGAAAAAAAAGTGAATATAAATGTGATATATAATGCATGCATTTTTTCTTATTTGTTGATTTTTTATGGGAGAATTAATCTTTTATAGTAAATATAGTTTCTGATACATGTGTAAACACTCTCAACCCCAGCCTAGGTCCTCCTCAGTCATCATGCTCCAGGACATGAAAGCAGATCTCACCCCTGGACACTACACCCCTGGCCCCAGTTCTTCGATTTGGTGTAATACATGCAAATTTTTAATTATAATAAATATCAGAAGTATTTTGAGTTATTTTAAAATAACTCAAAAATAACAGAAAGCTGTCTTGTCCTATAGAAGTCAGTATTTAATTAATATAATATTAATCAGATATTTGTTTTTGTTGATTTATGTTTTCCAAGACTTTAAAAATATTTCCTTTGTTTGTTTATTTATGTAATGTAAGAGGCCTAGAAAGAAAACTACAATGAGAAAAAGATAGTGTTCAACTCTGCCTTATGGTGGTGGGTGGTACTGGGAATTGAACCTGAGAGCTCAGAACCTCAGGAATGAGAGTTTTTTTGTACTATTATGGTATCTTATCAGTCCTTTTTTAATTTTTAGTTGTTTTTTTTCCAAAGGTATATGGAGGTAATATATTTCTAGCAAGTATATGTTGTCAAAAACTCATTGTATTTGTTTATGGAAGTTTTTGTGTCACCACAACTTCGTCCATGAGAGATTTTACTGCTTCTAGGTTGGCACTTGAATTTTATTAATTAATTTACTTAATTTGATAGGGCAGCGAAATACAGAAGTGAAGGAGAGGTGGGGGGGATAGTACGAGAGGGAGCTGAAGCATTGCTTTACCACTCATGAGGCTTCCCCCCTGCAGGTGGTGGCTGGGGACTTGAACATGGGTCCTTGTATATAGCAACGTGTACATTCCAACTCTGTGTAGCACCTCCCAGATCCTATTATTTTAATTTCAAGACAGAGAGGGTAGAGACACTACTGCACCAAAGCTTCACCTGGTTTCATCTAAGTTCCTGTGGTGTTAGGATTTAAATCTGGGCTGTGAATGTGGCAAAGCATATACTCTCTTGGGTAAGCTATCTTCTGGATTCCAGATTTATAGTTTTCAACCAAGAACCCACATAAAATCTACCCCCCTAATCCCTCAGTTTTGCAGCGTATCTTAGAGTTAAATTAAAGTTCTGAAAGTATGCAACATCTCAAAAACTCTTGATGCAATGTGACTATTGATTTTACTCTACCATTCAAAATAGACATATGTATTTTTGTGATATCTATAAACTAAAGTCTCAAAAATGTCCCCTTTAGATCAGGCTAGGTAAGAATTAGTTTACTCTTAATATAGTTAAGATGCTATTCAAAACTTTAAAGGAAACATCTGGTGTAGACAGATCACCTGAACAGAATTAAAGATGGTCTAGAAGACTGAGTAAGTCAAGGATAAGATTTGTTTTTAAAGGCTGATGTATAAGGTTTAATCCTCACTACATTTGTTGAATTTTCTATTAAGGATTTGAAAACAGTTGATTTAAGAGCTTCTATATAATATAAAAGGTCAGCACAGATAAGCTTGATCAGAGAGAATATGTGCTATGATCTAAGATCCCAAGAAAAAATAGTTTTAAAAGATAAGCTAGTGAAATGTATTGTTTTGACTGAATATCATGTCACAGAAATCTTGCCCTGGAAAACAGTCTGAGACTTTTCTTAATAATAAGAGTGGTGTAAATCCATGCTAATCTAAATTGAGCCTTTCCCATGCTTTGTTTGACACTAGTTCAGTTCTGTTGATTGATCCTGAAGAAATCTTTTAGGATCAAATTGTTGTTGTTGTTGTTGTTGGTATTGCTTGTTGTTGGTATGCTTCTGGATTCTGATTGTGAAGTCTTCTGTTTTTATCATCACATTGGGTTCGCTTGTGTTGCTTGCTATGTGTTCTGTTTGCACATCCACTGTTGGCTGGGCACCCCCCTGCCTCTGGGATATTGGTTTGGTCTCTCCTCCCCCTCCGCCTCTGGGACATTTGGTTTAGTCCTTGCTGGTCCGTGCTTCTTCCTTCTCCCTGCCCCCTATCATATGTATTTCCTTTGTTCCTGATTCTTTGGCTGGAGTAGAGAGATGCAGGATAGAATTGGTTTGTGATTAGATTAGATTAGTTTGTTGAATTGCATCCCCGCTTATGAATAAAGATTGAACTGCATTCTCAGCTCAGCCATGAGTCTCTGGTCGTCTCTGTCTCCCGCCGAAGCCTGCCAGGCGAAAACGACAGTTTGTCATGGTTATCTGCAACACTATACCCTGATATATCAACTTGGCAGCTTTGGTTTTAGTGATGATGATGTTGGTGATAGACATTTGCTCATGAAACTCAGTAACTTTATCTTCATTTAAATGTGATAGGAGTTAAACAATGGGATAAAAAGGTGGATTTGTACTCTAAGAGAAGTGACTACTTGCAGGTATCTTATAATGAGTTTGGGCTGGAACCTAGGTCCTTGTGCGTAGTGCTGAACTGGATGTGCCACTCTGCCTGACCTTGGATGCATGTTACTATCTTTATAAAACAAAAACACATTATCTGGCTTTGTTTTTGACTGTGTTTGTAGCAGTTTCTAGTTGGTTTTAATTCTCTAAAGGATCTCGTCTACTTAGTATTCACAAATATCAGAATTTCAGAAAAAATAATTTTTGGAAGGGAATTTCAGTGATGTGTACATTTTTGAATTTATGAATATAAAAAAATCCCTATTTTAAACCTGTAAGGTACAATTTTGAATGCTACTATTTTGAAAATAAATTTGGAATAGTTTTTACCATTTGTATCAAAATTTGAGTATGATTCTGTCTTTTGTAGTTACCTTATTTCAATACATCAGCATGTGATTTTACTAGAGAAATCTAGATGAATTAGAATCTAGATAATTTGGTATTTGGTTTTCCAGTGTTGGCTTTTAAATGGTTGTATTTTCTTCAAAATGCTTAGCATTTTTGTATCATTAATATTTTTTTATTGTATTTTACAGTGGTTTTGCATAGAGCTCCAAATTATTTTCCTAATCAATAAATATACTCCTACTACTCCCTAAAATACAAATTGAAAAATAGATTATGTAAAATTGTTTTAGACCAAATAACATTCTAATCACTTTTTAAAAGACAAGGTAAAAGAATTAGACTTGTGCTCTTATTGAGACAAAATTAGAGGGATTGGATTTATCCTCTCATTAAAAAAGCAAATTGGAAGCAAGAAAAATGCATATTAAAAATTATATAGCAAAAGGTATGCAAGAAATTAAATACACATGTTTGAGGTGCCTAAGATTCATGTTCAGTCTCTAGTACCTCCACCTCCATAAGTCAGAAGTGAGCAGTATTTTGGTGGGGTGTATGGAGAGAGAGAAAAAAGAAGGAAGAGGAGGAGAAAGGAGAGAGGGAGTAAGGAAAGGAAAAGTGGTAAGTAGATTGACAGGAAAGTAAGGAGCTAGATAAAGAGAAAATTTATGAAATATCTTTCAAGAAGCTGTCTACCAGGACTAAAAGAGAGAGATTCCTGAGTTTTTTTTTTTTTTTAAGAATTCATTTATTTATTCATGAGAAAGATAGGCAGAGAGAGAAAGGACCAGATACAATTCTGGCACATGTGTTCCCGGGAATTGAACTCAGGACCTCATGGTTGAGAATCCAATGCTTTATCCACTGTGCCACCTCTTGGACCATGATTCCTGAGATTTGGGAACAAGTCAGCCCTACCATTGCCTCAGCTCACTGCCTTTAAAGAGATTTCAAGCACCCATTTTGGGAAGGGCAACCCAGGAGGAATGTAATGACCAGAGTGCCCTGAAGAGTTGGTGATTAAGTGTCCATGCAGATCAGGACAGCAGGAGGCCACACAGCAGAGTATCAGAGAGCAAGGTGCATAGAAAGGAAAACTCTAGAAAGTTGTGGAGAGAACTCTTAAATCAGTGTTCATCAACGCAGTACTCAGTAGAATAATGAAAAGAGCTAGTGTTTATAGAAATTGCCACCTCTCCAGATTCAAAGGAGGTCTCAAAACTTTACATCAGGCTCAACCAGACGCTGTTGACTGGCTACGGAAGAAGGGCAAATGCTAGAAGAAGAAGAACCCATGCCTTGTGAAGAACCAGTTCAAGTTTAGAGAAAACTGCACCTCTTGGTATTGATAATAATCAGAATGGAAAAATCTAATGATTACTAGCATTAGATAAAGTCCTTTATAGAATAGATACTATTGTGGTTGCACCAAGCAAATCTCGATAGTATGACTCAAATGAGAGTGGTGGAGAGACAATGTACTGTTTACACAAGAAGAATTTCATGCCTGAGGTTCCAAGGTCCCAGGTTCAATTCCCCATACCACTATAAATTTGAACCAAGCAGTAGCGCTCGAGGTGTGTGTGTGTGTATGTGTGTATGTGTGAGAGAGACTTTTTATTAGAATAATGCAAGTGATACATGAAATAACATCTTACTTTAAAGAAAAAAGGTGTATCTGAAATATTACATGTACCTCATGTACTTTTCCATACATAATAGTCAAATGCTTTTAAAGAGACTAGCTATTTGTAAATATTAGCAAAAGATATAGTTTACAAAAAGTGTTACACAGAACTTGCATGCAAGAACTTCCCAATCCTATTTCCAGCACAACCAGTAGTTACAGCAGAGTGGTGCTCTTGTCAAAAAAGAAAAGAAAAAAGAAAAAAAGAAAAGAAAGGAAAAGAAGAGAAAAGAAAAAGAGAGTCTGGGAGGTGGTGCAGTGGATAAAATGTTGGACTCACAAGCATGAGGTCCTGAGTTCAATCCCCGGCAGCACATGTGCCATAGTTATGGCTGGTTCTGTCTCTCCTCCTATCCCTCATCAATAAATAAAAAAAAAAATTAAAAAAATTAAAAAGAAAGAAAGAGAGAGAAATGTTAAGGAAGTACTTCAGACACAAGTAAAATGGCACAAAACATTGAAACACATCAGAAATAGTAACAATGTGAGTAAAAGGGGGAAAAAAAAACAGTACTTAGTATTTAAATTTGAAACATTCAATGATTGATGGTTCCACCATAAGCACTGTAATTGAATCTTTACCATATGAGTAATGTAAATGTATGATAAAATGACATTGAAAGACTTGGAGGAGAAAAGTAAAAGTACATTATTGTAAGATTCTTATACTAAATGTGAAGTTAATCTAATAAGTGTATTACAACTCCAAGGACAGTCAGTAAAGTAATGAAATAGTGATAAATAGTAATCCAATAAAGAAGATAAAACACTTTCAAAATATTTAATTAATCTTTAAAAAATAGGAAATGAGACCAATGATTGAACAAATAGAAAATGCACAGCAACAGTACAGTCTGAAAGCTAACTGTATGAATAACAACATTAAAAGTAATGGCTTTATTCTCAGAATTGAAAGGCAGATATTATCAGATCATGTATTGAGCAAGACCCAGGTAATAAGCTCCTCACAAGACATACATTTTAAAGGCAAACATAAAAATTTTGGTTAAAGGGAAAATGCTGGGAAAATAATATCATCAAGCTGTTAAAACTACAAGATGATTTCGCTTATATATAAAATGTAGATAATTACAGAACATGAACTTGCAAAACAATAGTAACCATACTGTCTCTTATACTTTATAAAAACTATGGTAGTTTTTAAAGGGAAGGATGGGTGACAAAGGACTTTGGGTAGGAGGAAGGTGTATTGCTTATACACATATAAAGGTATGAAGCTATACCCCTGAAATCTTATATAATTTTGTAAACAAATTTTAAATCTATTATCTGATTAATTAAAAACTACATCAAAGGGACTGGATGGTTGTTCAGCTGGGTGAACACACATGTTACACTGTGAAGGAAGCCAAGTTCAAGCCCCTCCCCAACCCCCACCTGCCAGGGAAAAGTTCTGCAAGCAATGAGCAATAATATTTCACGTGTCTCTCATTCTCTCTCCCTATCTTCCCATTTCCCTGTCAATTTCTCTGTCTCCATCAAATAAATGAAATATTTTCAAAATGACAATTCTTCCCTAATTGGTCTGCAGGAAAATTCACCTGTGGATTAAGCAAGCCAATGTATGGAGTCTAGATTACTTGGGGGGAGGGCTGGGGGGTTGGGGCATCTCCTGATATTCTTTAACCTTTGAATTTCTGGGTAATATACAGCTTGTAGGCCTACTTTCTCTAAATCAGTGCATTTTTACAGAGGGGCTAGTGGCAGAGTGCAAGTGTTTGGCTACCTTCCCGTATTCTACATTAGTGGAGCTGGTGATGTAGGTAGCATGGCCCATAGCTCCAGAATGAATGAAGCAAGGTTGGAAATGCTTGCAGCATAGAACTTTTTACCATTAAACAATTTTATCTAGTCTTTAATACTGTCATGTGCAATCTAGATAGTTTTATATGGAATCTCATGAGAAAAGGAGATAATCATGTAATTAAGATTACATAGATAATAAGTGACAACCAAGGTAAGAGGCTGACAATGTTCTACACTGTGATCCATCGACTATTATCAATTAAAATTGGGGCCAGAGAGGTAGCTTACCAGATAGGGGTCATGCCTTGTCATATTTAAAGGGATGTGGATCTCTCCACCCCCCCTTTTCCTTTCTCTATCTTCAGTGGAAAAAAAATCATGCTAAAATCTGATATCATGTAGGACCTGGACTCTAGAAAAAAAAAAAGTAAGTAACAGAGTAATCAATTTTAAAATTAACTCAGTATTTTCAAAGTTCTTTTTTAAAAAATATTTATTTTATTTATTTATTCCCTTTTGAAGCCATTGTTGTTTTTTATTGTTGTAGTTATTATTGTTGTCGTTGTTGAATAAGGCAGAGAGAAATGGAGAGAGGAGGGAGAAGGCAGAGAGGGGGAGAGAAAGATAGACACCTGCAGACCTGCTTCACCTCTTGTGAAGCGACTCCCCTGCAGGAGGAGAGCTAGGGGCTCTAACCTGGATCCTTACGCTGGTCCTTGCGCTTCTAATCTTCCCTGTTTTCACACCAAGTACTCTTTAGGACTTGTAGATTTGAAAGATTTTCTTCTTGCTAAGTAGAAACACATGTTTTATCAACATTTGATTTATTGGGCTGTCAGAAGTCATGATGTATATTTTCTATGCAAAAATGTGTCGTGAATTTCTGACAACCCAAAAGATTAGTCTTCTATCAGTTTCTGAAGACTTTTTAGTTACAGGTTGAACTAGCGTGTTTGCTAGTAATCTTTTATCAATTTATCTTTGAAGCATGTGTTTCTATCCCTTCCATTTACAGCATGACCAAAAGGAGGACTTGAAAACAATTCCACAGATTGGAAAATTCAGAGAAAGTATTAATCAAAACAAAATGAAAGTTTTATAATAGACTGAGCCCTTCTTTATAGTAGAAGATGTCCAATTCAGGTAGAGGGGCCATTTGATAATAATTTTATTTTATATTAGTTTTCCAAAGCACTGGTCAGTTTTGGCTTCTGGTGTTACTGGGAATTGAACCTGGAACTTTTGGTGCCTCAGACATGAAAGTCTTTTTGAGTAATTATTGTGCTATTCCCCCTGGACCCCAGTTTGATAAGAAAACACATGAACTATGCCAAAATTAAAGTTACACTTTAAAATAATTGCAGGAAGAAAGAACTAAAAATTCTAATCATAACAACCCTTTGCAAAGGAAAAATAGACTTATTTGGATAATGTGCTGCTTTTCCATGCATGTAAGCCAGGTTTGAGCCCAGCCCTCACTACATTCAAGGAAGCTTCTGTGTGTGTTTTTGGAAAAAAAGAGAGAAATGCTTTGGAAAAAAAAAGTAAAGGTCCCTGAGATAGTTCTTCAGGTAGGGTGTGCACTTTATCATGGGTCCAGATTTGAGATTTTTTTTTAAACTCTTTTTATTTATTTGTTATTGGATAGAGACAGAGAGAAATTGAGAGAGAAGGGGGAGATAGAGAGAAAGAAAGACAGAGAGACTCCTGCAGATCTGCTTCACCACCTGTGAAGCGACTCCCCTGCAGGTGGGGAGCCAGAGCTTGAACCTGGATCCTAACCAGTCCTTGCGCCTTGAGCCATGTGAGCTTAACCTGCTGTGCTACTGCCCGACTCCCCAGATTTGAGTTTTTTTTTATAATTTATTTCTTTATTGGGGAATTAATGTTTTACATTCAACAGTAAATATAATAGTTTGTACATGCATAACATTTCCCAGATTCCCATTTAACAATACAACCCCCACTATGTCATTCATCATCTTTCATGGACCTGTATTCTCCCCACCCACTCCAGAGTCTTTTACTTTGGTGTAATACTCCAATTCCATTTCAGGTTCGACTTGTGTTTTCTTTTCTAATCTAGATTTGAGATTTTTTAATCCCCAGAATCATAGAATTGGATTGACCTTCCCGTGGTGCATCCCGTGAGTACCCATTCATTGGGGAAACTGACGATCCTTCCTAGCCGACTGAATCCACATGGATCCCAGTCACTTTCAAAGCCATTAACTGGCTACGGAAGAAGGACAAACGCTAGAAGAAGAAGGATAGAAAATGCGCTAGGGCAACAGAGGATGCTCTGATACCGTGCCCTCCACTTCTCTCTTTCTCAGCTTATGTGAATGTGAAAGCATCTCAATATGATTAAATCATGGTTATTCAGGGTCCTGGCTCCACACACATGCAAAAACCATATGGTTCAAGATAAAATAATTAGGGGACAGAAAACAAGTAAGCAAAAAGAATAGAAGTAAAGAGATAACAACAATAACAATAACCACAACAATGATAAATCAACAAGAGCAAAAATAGCCCCCAGGAAGAGTGGGTTTATGGTTGCAGGCACCTGGTTGAGCACACATTTTACAGTGCACAAGGACCTGGGTTCAAGCCCCCTGCCCCCACCTCTACGGGAAAAGCTTCACAAATGGTGAAGCAGGGCTGCAGATGTCTCTCTGTCTTTCTGTCTCTCTATATATCATCCCCTTTCATCCTGATTTCTAGCTGTATATATCCAAATAAATAAATAAAGAATGAAGATAATTAAAAAAAACCCACAAAATGAAAAATATATGTGGAGTCGAGTAGTGGTGGGCCTGGTTCAGCATACGTGTTACAGTGCTCAAGAACTGGGGTTCAAGCTCCCAGTCCCCAGATGCAAAGGGTAGCCTCACAAGTAGTGAAGTAATACTGTAGGCCTCTCTCCCTACCCCCCTTTGTCTTTTGATTTCTCTCTGTCTCTAATAGGCTGTGTATCCTCAGATCAAATAGAGGACTAATGCTAGCAAAATTTGCAGACTTATTGAAAATAGTTTAAAGTGAAAAGCAAAAGTAAGGAGGGCCAGGCAGTAGGACACCTGGTTAAGCACACACATTAGAGTGCACAAGAACCCAGGTTCAATCCCCTGGTCTCCATCTGCAGAGGGAAAGCTTCACGAGTCGTGAAGCAGGGCTGCAAGTGTCTTTCTCCTCCTCCCCTCTCAATTTCTCTGTCTCTATCCAATAATTAATGAATAAAAATATTTTTAAAAAGCAAAAGTAAGGTGAAGGAAAATCATAGTCATATAGAAAATGAAATAAGTGTACTCACTTCTGTATGTTAAATTACATTGATAAAGAGGTTAGCATAGTTTCTACACCAAGATGATACACAGATTTGTGACATGTTTCTTATTTTAAAAGAAAAAAAAAACACAGCGGAGTGGGGCAGCAGTGCAGCGGGTTAAGTGCAGGTGGTGCAAAGCACAAGGGCCAGCATAAGGATCCCAGTGGGAGCCCCCGGCTCCCCACCTGCAGGGGAATCCCTTCAAAAGTGGTGAAGCTGGGAGTTGGGCGGTTGCGCAGCGGGTTAAGCGCACGTGGTGCAAAGCACAAGGACCAGCATAAGGATTCGGGTTCGAGCCCTGGCTCCCCACCTGCAGGGGAGTCTCTTCACAAGTGGTGAAGCAGGTCTGCAGGTGTCTATCTTTCTCTCCCCCTCTCTGTCTTCCCTTCCTCTCTCCATTTCTCTCTGTCCTATCCAACAACAATGACAGCAATAACAACAATGATAAACAACAAGGTCAACAAAAGGGAAAATAAGTAAATAAATATAAAATTTTTTTTTTAATTTTTTATTTAAGAAAGGATTAGTGAACAAAAGCATAAGGTAGGAGGGGTACAACTCCACACAATTCCCAACACCCAATCCCCATAACCCACCCCCTCCCCTGATAGCTTTCCCATTCTCTATCCCTCTGGGAGCATGGACCCAGGGTCGTTGAGGGATGCAGAAGGTAGAAGGTCTGGCTTCTGTAATTGCTTCCCCGCTGAACATGGGCGTTGACTGGTCGGTCCATACCCCCAGTCTGCCTCTCTCTTTCCCTAGTAGGGTGTGACTCTGGGGAAGCTGAGCTCCAGGACACATTGGTGGGGTCTTCAATCCAGGGAAGCCTAGCCAGCATCCTGGTGGCATCTGGAACCTGGTGATTGAAAAGAGAGTTAACATATGAAGCCAAACAATTTGTTGAGCAATCATGGATCCCAAGCTTGGAATAGTGGAGAGGAAGTGTTAGGGAGGTACTCACTGCAAACTCTAGTGTAGTCCTGCTTTCAGGTATATATTTTGCAGTAGTTTATGGATACGTGTGCACATAAGCTCTCTCTCACAGAAACTGGTGTATATCTAGGTTATGAGACTTTGTTAGAAAGTGAACTACCTGAGATGAAATTAGAGTGTACTATTAAAGGAAAGGTCTCACCCGAGTAATGAAGCTGAAGGGTTGTCATTCCACACGTGAAGTCTCTGGATACATTCTGAGGTGAAGCATGTTGAGGTAGCAATCGTTGCCTTGGTTAGGTTGTGATCGGCAGATGCAATGTTATTTGGTTTGGATTGGGAGATGCATACGGGAAAGTGGGCCCTATCCAAGGGTTCCAGGACTGGGGGAAGTAGGGGCTCTATAGTGAAGATGTGAGGTTCCTGCTGTCTTAGGGTTCAAAAAGACACTCAATAGTTAATATTATCATCACATTATTTGTTAATTGGGTTAACTTTGAAAAAAGTGGTGAAGCAGGTCTGCAGTTGTCTGTCTTTCTCTCCTCCCCTCTGCCTTCCCCTCCTCTCTCCATTTCTCACTGTCCTATCTAACAAGGACGACATCAATAACAATGACTACAACAATAAAACAACAAGGGCAGCAAAAGGGAATAAATAAATAAAATAAATATAAAAAAAGAAAAAAAATCACAGTTCATATTTATAACTGAAAATTAATTCAAGACTGAGGTGATCTACCATATTTCAGAATGTATTAGCATATATTTTACTGATAAAGTATTCTCTGTTTCTTAATGTGTTTTAGAGTTTTTAAGATATATTACTGGTGTTGGGCTGTACTGGACAGTGTCCGGTGGTGTCAGGAGGTGGCGCACGGGTTAAGCACACATAAAACAAAGCACAGGACCCCAGTAAGGATCCTGGTTCAAGCCCCTGGCTCCCCACTTGCAGGGGGGAGTTGCGTCACAAGTGGTGAAAGAAGTCTTAAAATGTCTGTCTTTCTTTCTCCCTCTCTATCCCCTCCCCTCAAATTCTCTCTGTCCTATCCAATAAAAAATTTTGAAACAATACCTCCTCCAGGAGCAGTTGATTGATAGTGCAGGCACTGAGCCCCACTAATAACGGGTAGTATACCTGCTTTGCCAGGTACACAACCTTAGTTTAGGGCCCAGCCCCGGTCAGGTCCTCAAATGTGGCTTGCTCAGATTACTATTATAAGACTTAGTTATGTTGGTTTTTACAGTTTTATTAGCTTTTTTTAAATTTTAATTTATTTGTTTAAAAAAGGAGACATTAACAAAACCGTAGGATAGAAGGGGTATAACTCCACACAGTTCCCACCACCAGATCTCTATATCCCATCCCCTCCCCTGATAGCTTTCTCATTCTTTATCCCTCTGGGAGTATGAACCCAAAGTCATTGTGGGATGCAGAAGGTGGAAGGTCTGGCTTCTGTAACTGCTTCCCCATTGAACATGGGTGTTGACTGATCAGTCCATACTCCCAGTCTGCCTCTCTCTTTCCCTAGTAGGGTGGGTCTATGGGGAAGCGGGGCTCCAGGACACATTGGTGGGGTCATCTGTCCAGGGAAGTCTGGTTGGCATCATGCTGGCATCTGGAACCTGGTGGCTGAAAAGAGAGTTAACATACAAAGCCAAACAAATTGTTGAACAATTATGGACCTAAAGGCTGGAATAGTGAAGATGAAGTTTTGGGGGGTACTCACTGCAGACTATCCTGTACTTTTGCTTTCAGGTATATATTTTGCCCTAGTTTATGGATACGTGTGAACATATGCTCTATCTCAGGGGACCTGGTCTATATCTAGGTTTTGGGACTTTGTTAGGAAGTGAACCACCTGAAATGGAATTAGAGAATATTATGAAAGGAAAGATCTCACCCGAGTAATGAAACTAAAGGTTTGTCATTCCACACCTGAAGTCTCTGGACACAGTCTGAAGTGAAGCATGCTGAGGTGGCACTCATTGTGTTGATTAGGTTGCGATTGGCAGATGCAATATTATTTGATATGAAATGAGAGAAGCATGCAGGAAAGTGCACCCCATCCTAAGGTTCCAGGACTTGGGGAAATATAGGCTCTGTAGTGGAAATTTGAGTTCCCTGTTGTCTTAGGATTCAAGAAAAAATTGGATAGTTATTGTTATCATCACATCATTTGGTAATTGGGTTAACTTTGAAAAGTCTCTTTGTTAGGATCTGCTGTATAATACCCAACATCTTGTATATAGCTGTGCCCACAGTTGCTTCTGTTCTCCCTGGTCTAGGCTTTTGAGAGAGTCAACATATCAAAAACTCAGCCTATGTATTAAAAAGACTCAGTCTGTGCTTTAAAAAGTTTGAGACATACAATCAATTTTCCCCCTCTCATATTAATTAAATAGTGATTTATATGACTGCAATTTAATAGGAGTGTACATAAACACCATTCTCACCACCAAAAGACTGTGTCCCATCTCACCCACCCACCCCTCCCTCCACCAGCCCAGGAAGCTGAATGTCCACCCTCCCCCTCACAACAGGGTTTTACTTTGGTGCCCTACTCTAGATTTAGTCAAATCCTGCTTTTAGTTTCCCTTTCTGTTCTTTCTCAACTGTTGGTGATGAGTGGGACTATCCCATACTCATCTTTATCTTTCTGACTTAGCTCGCTTAACATAATTCCTTCTAGCTCCATCCAAGATGGGTCAGAGAAGGTGGGTTCATTGTTCTTAATAGCTGCGTAGTATTCCATTGAACAATCTTTTTGATATACTGCTGTATCCGGTTGGCCAGGATCTTGTTTAATATTTTGGCATGTATGTTCATCAGAGATATTGGTCTGTAGTTTTCCTTTTTTGCTGTGTCCCTATCTGCTTTTGGTATTAGGGTGATGTTGGCTTCATAGAAAGTGGAAGGGAGTGTTCCTGTTTCTTTGATCTTGCGGAAAAGCTTATTAACTGTTATTAACTAATTCCTGAAAGTTTTATAGAATTCATTTGTGAAGCCATCTGGTCCAGGACTTTTGTTGTTGGATATTCTTAATAACTGTTTTGATTTATTTGTATGTGATTGCAGTATTTAGGTTTTGTAGTTCTTCTTGGTTCAGTTTTGGAAGGGCATATGTTTCTAGGAATTCTTCCATTTCTTCCAGATTTTCTAGCTTGGTGGCCTATAGTTCTTCATAGAAGTTTCTCATGATTTTCTGGATTTCGTGGAGTCAGTTGTGATATCCCCTCTATTGTTTACAATTCTATTAATTTGAGTGTTCTCCCTTTTTTAGTGAGTCTGGCAAGGGGTTTGTCAATCCTGTTTAAGTTTTCAAAGAAACAACATTTGGCTTCATTGATCTTTTTTATGGTTCTCTTATTTTTTATGTTGTTCATTTCTGCTCTAATTTTAGTGATTTGTATCCTTCTGGTTGCTTTAGGGTTCCTTTGTTCCTCTTCCTCTAAGTCCTTAAAGTGTCCAGTAAAGTCGTTTCTTTGAGCTTTTTCTTGTTCTTTAGTATGTGATTGTATGGCTATGAGTTTTCCTCTCAATACTGCTTTAGTTGTGTCATGAATATTTTGATAACTTGTGTCTTCATTTTCATTTGTTTCCAGGAACATTTGAATTTCATGCTTGAGAGTCTCTCTGACACAGTGGTTCTTAAGCAGTATGTGGTTTAGTTTCCAAATTCTGTGTCTTTTAGTAATTTTCTGTTTGTTGTTAAATTTAGCTTTACTCCACTGTGGTCTGAGAAGATACTCTGGATGATTTCAATGCTCTTGAATTTGTTGAAGCTGTCTTTGTGACCTAACATGTGGTCTATTCTTGAGTATGTGTTGTGTGGATTTGAAAAGAATATGTATTCCAGTTTTGTGGGGTGAAGAACTCCAAAAATGTCCAGGAAGTCTAGTCTGTCCATTTCTTCATTTAATTTTCTTGTTTCTTTGTTGATTCTCTGCTTTGTTGATCTGTCTAAGTATGAGAGTGGGGTGTTAAAGTCTCCACTATTATTGTATTACTATTAACTTATTTTTGTAGTGCTTTCAGTAAGTGTTTGATGTATTTAGATGGTCCCTCATTGGGTGCATAGATGTTAATAATTGTTAAGTTTTCTTGGCTGATTGAACCTCTAATCATTATGTAATGGCCTTGCCTATCTTTTATTACTTTATTTAATTTAAAATCTATTGTGTGAGAGATGAGAATAGCTGTTCCTGCCTTTTTTTTGTGTGTGGTCCATTAGCCTGTATGATATTTTTCCATCCTTTCACTTTAAATCTGTGTTTATCTTGTTGGGTCAGATGGGATTCTTACAAGCAGCATATGGTTGGGTTATGTTTTCTGATTCACCCTCCCTCTGTGCCTTTTGATGGGTGAGTTTAAGCCATTGACATTTATTGATATTATGTATTTAATGTATTCTAGTGCCATTATTCAACTATTTTTTATTTGCTTTGGTAGACTGAAAGTATTATAGTGATGTTCTTGTTTATAAGAGGTCTTTTAGAAGCTCTTTCAGGGCAGGCTTGGTGATGGTTGCCTCCTTTAACTGTTGTCTGTCTAAGAAGGTTTTGATCCCTCCATCTACTTTGAATGAAAGTCTAGCAGGATATATTGTCCTTGGTTGAAATTGTTTTTTCATTCAGGGCTCGATAGATATCTTTCCATTCTATTCTGGCTTTTAGAGTTTGAGTGGAAAAGTCTGCTGATAGTCTTAAGGGTTTTCCTCTGTATGTGACTTTTTGTTTTTATCTTACAGCCTTTAGGATCCTTTCTTTATCCTTACTTCTTCTCATTGTGACTATGATATGTCTTGGTGTCTTCAGATATGGGTTAACTCTGTTTGGGACTCTCTGGGCCTCTTGAATCTTAATGTTCTTTCTCTTGTTCAGGTTTGGGAAGTTTTCTTCTATAATTTCCTCTAGAATGTTTCCTTCCCCTTCCTCTCTTTCTTTCTCTGGCAGGCCAATTATATGAATATTACTTCTTTTGAGATCATCCCATATGTCTCTGTTGTTGTTTTCAGTGTCTCTCAAGCTCTTTTTGAGGTCATTTGTCTCTTTCTTAATTTTCTCTAGCTCATTCTCTGTCTGGCTAATTCTGTTTTCTGCTTCTTTTAGTCTTATTTCCCTTTCCTCAGCTTCTTTCTTCAGTTCAGCTATTTCAGCTTTCAGTTCTCTAATTATCTCAAGGTAGCTAGTATTTTTCTTGAGGGTCTCATCTGTTGTTTACCTAATTCTGCTATCCCTTTCCTCCATAGTTGTCTTTATTTCTGTGATCATTAAGTTTACTATTGCTTGCGTACTTTTCTTATCTATGGTTACTTCTGACTGATTTGTAGTTTCTTCTGGGCTCCTGTCTTCATTCATTGTAGTAGCAGTTTTATTTGCTCTTGGTTTAACCATACTTTTTTATTGATGTGTTTCTTATCTTTATGTTCTGTTGTACAGTTTTTGTGTTTTGAGTACAAGCCACACTATACTAAATGCCTTTATGACAAATGCAATCACCAACCTTGGAAATTACAATCGTAACTTAAGGAAGGATTGAAGCAGTTTAACCAATACCAGTTAGCCAAAAAATTCCTCCAGTCCAAGAAAGAATAGCAACCAAATCCAAATGAAAAAGAAAGAGACTGGAAAAAAGAGATAGCAAGAATAGACAATTATGAAAATCTACTGTCCTCTGTAAATTCTAGGGGTAGCAAGAGGACAAAGAGAAGTAGAGAAGAGACACACACAAAGAGAGTCCACTCTGAGTCAGATTTCTTCCCCAAAATAATTCACAAATGAGTATCAGTGAATTCAGAAAGTAGAAGAAGGAGGAAGGAAGAAAAGAAGATAAGCATGAGGAAAAAAAAAAGAAAGAAAAGAAAAAGCACAGTGAAAGGAAAGAGTTTTTTTTTTTTTTAATTAGCTAGAAGGAGAGGAGGGAGAAGGGGGAGAGTGGATAGAGGAGGTATGTAGACTGAAACAAGTTCCTCTCACAATGGATAGGACACCCAGTCACCTAGCACTGGAAAATACACTAAAATTTAATTTTGGTCAACCTGGGGGGGGGGGACACACGTATTTATAATAGTAATAATAAAATAGAACAGAGTAAAAAAAATCTCAACAGTCAGTCTGAAGCTTGGACGGCTCCTGATTGGCTCAGGCAGCTTGAGCAAAGACAGCCAATTGTTAAAAAAACAAAACAAACAACAACAACAAAAAAAAAAACCTCCAGGTAATCTTTCCCAGGCGGGGTGAGGCTCTGATTGGTCAGATATATTGTCACTCCAATTGAGCTTGAACCACTTAGAAATAAAAAAAGAGCAAAAGGAATCAGAAAGGAAAAGGATTGGAATCACACCCCTGGTGAGCCAGGAAACTTGGTAAAGAAAAAAGCTCAGCAGGGAGCCTGGTAGTAGTAGCTCTCCAGCCCCTGGGGTCTGTTTATAGAGTGGAGGAGAGGGGTGCCCTTCAGAAATAATTTTAAAAAAATCCTTTCTTTTTTCTCTGTTTTCTAACCCAAATTGAGCTACCTCCTTGGTGTCACATTTAGGAACCCTTATTCACTGCCCTGCTGACAGTTACTGGAAAGGGTAGGTATCCTACCCTTTCCAGTAATTGTTGTCAGAGCTCACATTAGCAGCTGCCTCCAAGTTGCCATCTTGGCTCCACTGTCAACTTATTATTCTTTATAGTTCCTTCCCTGGGCTTCACAGGCTTCATGGGCTTCTGGGAAGTTTTTATAATTTTTTCTTTATTATTCTTTTTTCTGCCAGTGCAATAGTCAGTTCTGGCTTATTGTGGTGCTGGGTATTGAACCTGGGACCTTAGAGCCTCAGGCATGAGAGCCTTTTGCTGTCTCTCTAATACTTGCTTAATTTTTAATAGTAAGTTTTCCTTCTTGAATTTTGAAGAGTATTAGACAATACTATTACTGTGGATTGTATTATGCAGGATTCCAAAATTATTATAACTCACATATACTGATCCTTTGGTCATTTTATGAAATAAATATTTCGTTTCAGTTTCACTAGTGGTAGAAGAAACTCCATGGCCTACATGTTCCACTTTTTATATTTTCAAGTTTTTGAATTGAAAGTATGGCTTATTTATACCAGTAAATGTTCTTGTTTATACATCCTGTTATAACTAAGCATTACTCAAAATTGTAACTAAATCACATATGGCAGCTAGTAAAAATAGCTTTCATTTATCAAATACACACATGGTGTCAGACTCTATACTAAGTTTTCCTAAGTTACTTTATTTTATGTTCAACTATCCAATACTACATAGATAATATTACTTTCACTTTTCAGATAAGAAAGTCAAAGCACAAATAAATCATAGTACCTAAACTTCATCATGGATAAAATTTAAATTAGGAAAGCTATCAGGGGAGGGGAGGGGATGGGATATGGAGATCTGGTGGTGGGAATTGTGTGGAGTTGTACCCCTCCTATCCTACGGTTTTGTAATTGTCTCCTTTTTTAAATAAATAAATAAATTTTTAAAAATTAGGGGAGTAGAGTGGTAGCACACATGGCGCAAAGCACAAAGACTGGCCTAAGGATCCTGCCGGGGGTTCGCTTCACAAGCAGTGAAGCAGGTCTGCAGGTGTCTATTTTTCTCTCCCCATTTCTGTCTACCCCACCTCTCTCCATTTCTCTCTGGTCTATCCAATAATGATGGCATCAGTAACAACAACAATACAACAACAAGGGCAACAGAAATGAATAAATACATATTAAAAAATTAAAAAGCTATCAGATTTTATGATCCTCACACAGTATAATTTTTTTTTTTTTTTTTTTTTTTTTATTTATTTAAATTTTTAATTTAAGAAAGGATTAGTGAACAAAGGCATAAGGTAGGAGGGGTACAACTCCACACAATTCCCACCACCCAATCCCCATAACCCACCCTCTCCCATGATAGCCTTCCCATTCTCTAGCCCTCTGGGAGCATGGACCCAGGGTCGTTGAGGGTTGCAGAAGGTAGAAGGTCTGGCTTCTGTAATTGCTTCCCTGCTGAACATGGGTGTTGACTGGTCGGTCCATACTCCCAGTCTGCCTCTCTCTTTCCCTAGTAAGGTGTGTCTCTGGGGAAGCTGAGCTCCAGGACACATTGGTGGGGTCCTCAATCCAGGGAAGCCTAGCCAGCATCCTGGTGGCATCTGGAACCTGGTGATTGAAAAGAGAGTTAACATACAAAGCCAATCAATTTGTTGAGCAAACATGGATCCCAAGATTGGAATAGTGGAGAGGAAGTGTTGGGGAGGTACTCACTGCAAACTCTAGTGTAATGCTGCTTTCAGGTATATATTTTGCAGTAGTTTATGGATACGTGTGCACATACGCTCTCTCTCACAGAAACTGGTATATGTCTAGGTTATGGGACTTTGTTAGAAAGTGAACTACCTGAGATGAAATTAGAGTGTACTATTAAAGGAAAGGTCTCACCCGAGTAATGAAGCTGAAGGGTTGTCACTCCACACGTGAAGTCTCTGGATACACTCTGAGGTGAAGCATGTTGAGATGGCAATCGTTGCTTTGGTTAGGTTGTGATCGGCGGATGCAATATTATTTGGTATGGAATGGGAGAAGCATACGGGAAAGTGAGCCCTATCCAAGGGTGCCAGGACTGGGGGAAGTAGGGGCTCTATAGTGAAGATGTGAGGTTCCTGCTGTCTTAGGGTTCAAAAAGACAATCAATAGTTAATATTACCCACACATTATTTGTTAATTGGGTTAACTTTGAAAAGTCCCTTTGTTATGGTTTGCTGTACAGTACCCAGTATCTTGTATATAGCTGTGCTATTGGAAGCTTCTAATCTACTTGGTCTAGGCTTTTGAGAGAGTCCGCATATCAAATACGTAGCCTATCTATTAAAAAGATTCAGTTTGTCTTTTGAGAACCTTTGAGACATACAATTGATTTCCCCCTCTCATATTAATTAACTACTGATTTATATGACTACATTTTGCTAGGAGTGTACATAAACACCATTCCCATCACCAAAGGACCGTGACCCATCCCTCCCGCCCATTCCCACCCCCCACTGGCCCAGGAAGCTACATGTCTACTCCTCACCACTGGGTTTTTACTTTGGTGCCCTACTTACAATTTGATCAGGTCCTGCTTTTAGTTTCCCTTTCAAATCTTCTAAGTCAGCTTCTGTTGATGAGTGGGATCATCCCATACTCATCTTTAACTTTCTGACTTAGTCCACTTAACATAATTCCTTCTAGCTCTGTCCAAGATGGGTCAGAGAAGGTGAGTTCATTGTTCTTGATAGCTGCATAGTATTCCATTGTGTATATATACCACAGCTTTCTCAGCCATTCATCTGTTGTTGGGCACCTGGGTTGCTTCCAGGTTTTAGCTATTATGAATTGTGCTGCTATGAACATAGGAGTACACACCTCTTTTTGGTTGGGTGTTATGGAGTCCTTGGGGTATAACCCCAGGAGAGGAATTATTGGGTCATATGGAAGGTCCATGTCTAGCCTTCTGAGGGTTTTCCAGACTGCTCTCCACAGAGGCTGTACCAATTTACATTCCCACCAGCAATGTAAAAGGGTTCCTCTGTCCCCACATCCTCTCCAGCATTTGTTGCTGCTGTCCTTTTTGATGTATGCCATTCTTACAGGAGTGAGGTGGTATCTTAGTGTTGTCTTAATTTGCATTTCTCTGACAATCAGTGACCTAGAGCAGTTTTTCATATGTTTGTTAGCCTTTTGGATCTCCTCTGTGGTGAGTGTTTTGTTCATTTCCTCTGCCCATTTTTGGATGGGGTCATTTGCTTTTTTGTGGCTAAGTTTGCTGAGCTCTTTATATATTTTGGTGATTAGTTTCTTGTCTGATGTCTGGCATGTAAAGATCTTCTCCCATTCTGTGAGGGGTCTCTCTGTTTGTTTAATAGTTTCTTTGGATGTGCAGAAGCTTTTCAATTTGATGTAGTCCCATTGGTTTGTTTCTGCTTTGGTCTTCCTTGCAATTGGGTTTGATTCATCGAAGATATCCTTGAGGTGTAGATGGGAAAGTGTTTTACCAATGTTTTCCTCTAAGTATTTGATTGTTTCTGGTCTGACATCTAGGTCTTTGATCCATTTGGAGTTGATTTTTGTTTCTGGTGAGATAAAGTAGTTCAATTTCATTCTTCTGCATGTTTCAACCCAGTTTTCCCAGCACCATTTATTGAAGAGAGCCTCCTTCTTCCATTTAATCCTTTGGGCCCCCTTATCAAAGATTAGATGCCCATAGGTGTTGGGATTTACTTCTGGGCTTTCAATTCTGTTCCACTGGTCTGTGTGCCTATTTTTGTTCCAGTACCATGCTGTTTTGATGATGATGGCTTTATAATATAGTTTAAGGTCTGGGAGTGTGATGCCTCCATTTCTGTTTCTTTTCCTCAAGATGGTTTTGGCAATTCTAGGTGTTTTCAGGTTCCAGATAAATGATTGTAGTGTTTGTTCTATTCTCTTAAAGAAGCTTGGTGGAACTTTGATGGGTATTGCATTAAATTTGTATATGGCTCTGGGGAGAATGTTCATTTTGATGATATTTATTCTTCCAATCCATGAGCATGGGATATCTTTCCATTTCTTGGTATCAGTTTCTATCTCCTTGAGTAGCGACTCATAGTTTTCAGCATACAAGTCTTTCACTTCTTTGGTCAACTTTATTCCTAGGTATTTGATTGATTTTGCTGAAACAGTGAATGGGAGTGATTTCTGGATGTCTTCTTCTTCAGATTTAGTGTTTGCATAAAGAAATGCCACTGATTTTTGTACATTGATTTTGTAGCCTGATACCTTGCTATATTGCCTAACAACTTCCAGTAATTTTCTACTGGATTCTTTAGGTCTTTCTATGTATACTATCATATCATCTGCAAATAGTGAGAGCTTGACTTCTTCCCTTCCAATCTGTATCCCTTTGATTTCTTTCTCTTGCCTGATTGCTATGGCAAGAACTTCCAATACTATGTTGAAGAGTAACGGTGACAGTGGGCAGCCCTGTCTAGTCCCTGATCTGAGGGGGAATGCTTTCAGCTTCTCTCCATTGAGTATGATGTTGGCTGTAGGTTTGCTATATATAGACTCCACTATCTTGAGGAATTTCCCATCTATTCCCATTTTTTGTAGAGTTTTGAGCATGAATGGGTGTTGGATTTTGTCAAAGGCTTTCTCTGCATCTATTGAGATAATCATGTGGTTTTTGGCTTTGCTTTTATTGATGTGATGAATGACATTGATTGATTTACGGATGTTGAACCAGCCTTGCATTCCTGGAATGAATCCCACTTGGTCATGATGAACAATCTTTTTGATGTGTTGCTGTATCCGGTTGGCCAAGATCTTGTTTAATATTTTGGCATCTATGTTCATCAGAGATATTGGTCTGTAGTTTTCCTTTTTTGTTCTGTCCCTATCAGCTTTTGGTATCAGGGTGATGTTGGCTTCATAAAAGGTGGAAGGGAGTATTCCTGTTTCTTCAATCTTATGGAATAGCTTAAGAAGTATGGGTATTAACTGTTTCCTGAAAGTTTTGTAGAATTCGTTTGTGAAGCCATCAGGTCCAGGACTTTTGTTGTTGGGGAGATTCTTAATAACGGTTTCAATTTCTTTGTCTGTGATTGGTGCATTTAGATTTTGTAGTTCTTCTTGGTTCAGTTTTGGAAGTGCATAGGTTTCTAGGAATTGTTCCATTTCTTCCAGATTCTCTAGCTTGGTGGCATATAGTTCTTTATAGAAGTTTCGCAGAATTCTCTGGATTTCTGTGGTGTCAGTTGTGATATCTCCTGTATCGTTGACAATTCTATTAATTTGAGTCTTCTCTCTTTTTTGTTTGGTGAGTCTGGCTAGGGGTTTGTCAATTTTGTTTAATCTTTCAAAGAACCAACATTTGGCTTCATTGATCTTTTGTATGGTTCTTTTATTTTCGATGTTGTTTATTTCTGCTCTAACTTTAGTGATTTCTGTCCTTCTGGTTGCTTTAGGGTTCCTTTGTTCCTCTTCCTCTAAGTCCTTGAGGTGTGTAGTAAGTTCGTTCATTTGGGCTTCTTCTTGGTGTTTAATATGTGATTGTATAGCTATAAGTTTCCCTCTCAGTACTGCTTTAGCTGTGTCCCAAATATTTTGATAGGTTGTGTCTTCATTTTCATTAGTTTCCAGGAACATTTGAATTTCCTGTTTGAGTGAGTGTCTGACCCAGTGGTTCTTAAGGAGCGTGTTGTTTAGTTTCCAAATTCTATGTCTTTTAATAATTTTCCGTTTGTTGTTAAAAGTTAGTTTTACTCCACTGTGGTCTGAGAAGATACTTGGGATGATTTCAATGCTCTTGAATTTATTGATGCTGTCTTTGTGGCCTAACATGTGGTCTATCCTTGAGTATGTGTTATGTGGATTTGAAAAGAAGGTGTATTCCAGTTTTTTGGGGTGGAGGAGTCTGAAAATGTCCAAGAGGTCTAGTCTGTCAATCTCTTCATTCAATTCTCTTATATCTTTATTGGTTCTCTTCTTTGTTGATCTGTCTAAGTGTGAGAGTGGGGTATTGAAGTCTCCCACTATTATTGTATTACTATTGATGTATTTTTGAAATTGTTTCAATAGGTGTTTAATGTATTTAGATGGTCCCTCGTTGGGTGCATAGATGTTAATAATTGTTAAGTCTTCTTGGCTGATTGATCCTCTTATCATTATGTAATGTCCTTGCCTATCTTTTATTACTTTATTTAATTTAAAATCTATCGTGTCTGAGATGAGAATGGCTGTTCCTGCTCTTTTTTGTGGACCGTTAGCCTGTATGATAGTTTTCCATCCTTTCACTTTAAGTCTGTGTTTATCTTGTTGTGACAGATGTGATTCTTGCAAGCAGCATATGGTTGGGTTATGTTTTCTGATCCATCCCCCCACCCTGTGCCTTTTGATGGGTGAGTTTAAGCCATTGACATTTATTGATATTATGGATTTAATGTATTGTAGTGCCATTGTTCTAAGAAACAATTTGTTTGCTCTGATATATTACAAGTATTATAGTGATGTTCTTGTTTATAAGAGGTCTTTTAATACCTCTTTCAGGGCCGGCTTGGTGATAGTTGCCTCCTTTAACTGTTGTTTGTCTAAGAAGGTTTTGATCCCTCCATCTAGCTTGAATGAAAGTCTAGCAGGATATATAATCCTTGGTTGAAACCCTTTTTCATTCAGGGCTCGATAGATATCTTGCCACTCCCTTCTGGCTTTTAGAGTTTGAGTTGAAAAATCTGCAGAAAGTCTTATGGGTTTTCCCCTGTATGTGACTTTTTGTTTCTCTCTTGCAGCCTTTAGGATCCTTTCTTTATCCTTACTTCTTCTCATTGTGACTATGATGTGTCTTGGTGTTTTCAGGTCTGGGTTGATTCTGTTTGGTACTCTCTGGGCCTCTTGCACCTTGATATCCTTTCTGTTATTCAGGTCTGGGAAATTTTCTTGTATTATTTCCTCTAGGATGTTTGCTTCCCCTTCCTCTCTTTCTTCCTCTGGCAGGCCAATTATACGAATGTTACTTCTTTTGAGATCATCCCATATGTCTCTGTTGTTGTTTTCAGTGTCTCTCAATCTCTTTTTAAGCTCTTTCACCTCTTTCTTAGTTTTCTCTAACTCATCCTCTGTCTGACTAATTCTGTTTTCTGCTTCTGTTAGTCTGCTTTCCCTTGCCTCAGCTTCTTTCTTCATTACAGCTATTTCAGCTTTCAGTTCTCTAATTGTCTCAAGATAATCAGTATTTTCCTTGGGGGTCTCAACTGTTGTTTCCCTAATACTGCCATTTCTTTCCTCCAATGTTGTTTTCATTTCTGTGATTAATAAGTTTATTATTGCTTGCATACTTTTCTTATCTATGGTTACTTCTGACTGATTTGTGGTTTCTTCTGGGCTCTTGTCTTCATTCATTGGGGTAGCAGTTTTATTTGTTTTTAATCTACCCATTTTTTTTTTAATTTATGTGTTTCTCTCTCTTTTTTTTTTTTTAATGTTCTGTTGTTCCTCAGTTGTTGTGTTTTGAGCACAAGTAACACTGTACTAAATACCTTTATGACAATTGCACTCACCAACCTCCGGAATAACCGTAGCAACTGAAGTAAGTATTGAAGGAGTTTAATCGTTACCAGTTAGCCAAACAATTTCTCCAGTCCGTGAAAAAATAGTAACCAAATCCCAGTGAAGAAAGAGAAAAGGAAGAGAGGATAGCAAGAATAGACAGTTATGCAAATCTACTATCCAGTGTATATTCTAAGGGTAACAAGAGTGTAAAGGGAACTAGAGCAGAGATACACACATAGAGAGTCCACTCTGGGTCAGATTTCTTCCCCAAAGTAATTCAGAAATTCAGAAAGGCAAAGAAGAAAGAAGTGTATGACAAGATTAAAAAAAAAAAAAAAAAAGAGAGAGATTGAGAGAGATAAGAGAGAGAAAAGGGAGAAGATAGGAAGAAGAGTTGTAATTAAAGAGCAGTGCGAGGAACTTCCCAAATGTGTATCAGTGAATTAAAAAAAAAAAAAAAAGGAAAAAGGAAAAAAAAAAAAAAAAAAAAAAAAAAAAAAAAAACCCTGTTTGGTGGTATGGGGTATCCTGCTAGTAGCTGGTCCCAGGCACTGCTTATGGGGGGAGGGGGGGCGGCGGGAAGGATGTATGCTTGAAAATTAAAAGGAAGAAAAAAGAATTTTTTCCCCTACTCTAATTCTTAACCCAAATTAAGTTATAGAAACATCCTTGGTATGACCGTTATGGCCCCTTATTGGATGGCCTGCTAAAGGCAGAAAATCCTATTGTTTACACGAGATGTGTCCGGAGCTCAAAGGCTAACCGCTTCTGCTTCTCCGGGCGCCATCTTCCGGGAAACCCCGCCCTCCAGACTTTTTTAAAGGATTTCTCAAAAATGAACACTAGCTCCAAGTCCTTTGATCCAATGAGAGCTATACTCAAGAAGTCTTTGGATCCACCCTCAGGGTCGCGGTGGACCCTGGCAACTCCCAAGAGGCAGCCCCCGAGCTAAAGTGCTCTCTCCGGGTCCTCTGCCCGCCGCGCTCTGCAACCGGCGGAGGAGCCGCCTTCCCGGGCGGGCGGAGGACAATGCCCGGCGCACTTGCCTTGCCTGGCGCCGCCTGGGAATTCTGGAGCCCCGCTAGTCCGTGTCACCTTTGCTCTAATTGTTAACCCAAATTAAACTGTAATAACTTCTTTGGTGCCCTCCCCCTTATTGACTGGCCTGCTAAAGGCAGAAAATCCTACCTTTGCCGGCGATGCTATCAGAGCACTCGCTGTTAAGCGACTTCTCAGGCCGTCGCCATCTTACCTCCACACAGTATAATTTTTTAACTATTTATCTTTATTTTTTTCATTTACATTTTAACTCAGTGAGGTTTTTCTGTCTAATCAGTGGTAGCAACTTAAATTTTTAGATAAAAAAATATTTAAATGCCTCAGTCACAATTTAGTTGATTACAGAATGAATAGATAATCTATTTCCTTTAAATATATCAGTTTTCTTAGTAATGTATTTTTTTTCTATAAAAAGAAAGCATTTGTCTGTGATGACTGCTGTGTCTAGGTTTCTTTTCTATGTTTGTTCATACTTAATAACTAGGTAGAATACAGCTGTAGAAATATCTCTTACAGATTCTGATTTCTTTACATAGTATGACCTGTTGAGTCCTAGTTTCTAACCCTGTGTTTATTGTATTCAAACTAGATAATTAAGGGACACTGATACTTTGCTCTGTAGTTTCTATTTTATTAGGAATCCGATGGCTCTGAAAAATTTATGAGGTATTATATGAAGTGATTTTTTTCATTGTTGTTGGATAGGACCAAGAGAAATGGAGAGAGGACAGGAAGACAGAGAGGGGGCGAGAAAGATAGACACCTGCAGACCTGCTTCCCGCCTGTGAAGCTACACCCCTGCATTTGGGGAGCCGGGGGCTCGAACTGGGATCCTTGAGCTGGTCCTTGCGCTTAGCGCCACCAGCGCTTAACCCACTGTGGTACCACCCGACTCCCCTGTTTTCTTTTTAGTCATATGATTTTTCTTCATTTCTTTAGCCATACTTTTCTACACTTAGGAGAGCTGCTAACCACAGATCACTATCAAAAGTGTTGATAGTTAACTATTGATGTTCTAACAATTCAGCATATCTATGTCCTATTAATCTTCTGAGCCTGCTTAAATTATAGTCACATATGCAATTTATTATTATGACTATACTTGACTTAAGGCTGACTTAGGAAGAGCTACTCAGTGTTTGTTTGTTTTTTTTTTTTTTTGTCTTGATTATTGAGTTTGGGCCTCATGCTATTTTCTGATCCTGGTTGCTTTTCATTTAATGGCAACAAAAGAGAGAGACATCATAGCATTGGTGCTTCTGATGCCATGGTGCCTCTCTTAGTATCATGGATCTGACATCTGAACCTTCTCTATGGCAGCACATGCAATGAACTCTGAGCTGTCTCTGATCTGAAATGCCAATTTTTAAACTTTTCTGACATACTCAGAGATTATTCTGGCTTCTGCACCCTACATCTGTGTGAAGGAAAGGTTATAGCTCATTTTAAACTTTAAAAATCTACCACAAAGGGCAAGATTAAAAGAAACTGGAATAATCTGCCTTTATATCATATCATGGGCAGGGAGAAAGCATAATGGTTATGGAAAGAGACTCTCATGCCTAAGGTTCAAAAGTCCCAGCTTCAATCCCTTCACCACTAAAGCCATAGCTGATAAGTACTCAGGTTAAAAAAAAGTAAAAATTTATATATATATATATATTTTCCCCCTTGGGGATAGGTGGTGGCCTATCCATTACAGCACTTAGATTACTATGCTCAAGGGTTCAAGTTTGCAATTCCCACGTACAGGAGGGAAGCTTCATAAGCAGTGAAGCAGTGCTCCGAGTCCATGTCTGTCTGTCTGTGTGTCTATCTATCTATCATCATCTATCATCTATGTAACTCTTTCTCTACCTCTCAATTTCTCTTTGCCTCTTTCTAAAGAAAAAGTAAAGATGGCCCAGGTAATGGTGGATTTGTGATGAAGATACCAAGTCTCAGCTATAACCCTGGTAAAAAAAAAAAACAGAAGAAGAAGAAGAAGAAGGAGAAGGAGAAGGAGAAGGAGAAGGAGAAGAAGAAGAAAGAAAGAAAAGAGTGCTGGGTGCTGGAACACATGGTTGAGCACCTTACTATGCAAAAGGATGTGGGTTCTAATCCCCAACACCCACTTGTCAGGGAGCAGAGGCTTCAAAAGTAGTGAAGCAGTGTTGCAAGTGTCTCATTTTTTCTCCATCTCCACTTCCCCACTCAGTTTCTCTCTGTCCTCTAAAATAAAGCAAATGAATAAATGATTTTTAAAAACTAATAAATTAACATAATGAAAATATCCTCATTTCCATCCTCTCTGTTTTATCAACAAACCTTAATTGTTTTATAGGTTAATGTAAGAGATGCTTAAATAGTTCTATATCTACACTTCTGTGGTAGAGTATCTTTTCATCTCATATTCATCTTTATTTTCTTATTTTTCAAAGTGCTAATGTTTTATTTATTTATTTATTTATTTATTCATTAATTTATTGGATAGAGTCAGAAAGAAAATGGAGAATGAAGAGGGGGATAGAGAGGGAGAAAGAGAGACTCTTCTGGCACTATTTCACAACTCATGAAGCTTTCCTCTGCAGGTGGGGACCTGGTGTTTGATCCCAGGTCTTTGCACATTGTAGCATCTGCACTCAAGCAAGTGTGCCACTGCCTGAAGCCTTCACTCCCATCTTTAAAAACCCAGGATGTTACAAAGTCTGGGGGAGTCTGTTCAGACTAAAGTACTCTCACTCTTCTGATCTGCAGGAACAAACACAGTGCAAATTATGACTTTGTCTCTGGTCACATTCTGCTTTTTAGTTAAGTTACTGTTCAAGTAATTATCTGTTAATTTACTGTGATTTTGCATAGGTGGTGGATACTTTTCAATATATACATAGAATTAGTTCCATAACACTCAATAGGCTACATTAGATTTTAAATCCATCTCTTGCAGAACTGTTCAATTTGCATAATTTCTGATTGAATGAACTTTATGGGTGAAACTGGTAAGTGGGGTTGACTAAGATATGATAGCTAGTACTTGTGTCTATAACATAAAGAGCTATGTTTCCAACATGAGACTATTGGCCATGTTTCTAATATCACATCTCAAAAAACTCTAGAATATAGCCTTGGCTATAAGGATAAAATAGGCTGTGCTTTGCTGTTGTTTTCTTCATCACTGAAAACACGGAGGGAAGAGCAGTCTCTCTTTTAAAAGCCAGAAGGTCATGTGTAGGAAAATTATGAGATAAATCTGAAAAGGTTACATTTATGGAAGCATCCTATGCAATGTGTTGATAGTTGTACACTAAGATTGTATATAGAATATGCTATTGTATGATATACCATAGTATTTTACATATTATCAATGAAGAATTACTAAGATTCCATTTCAGTATGTAATGTTATAGAGACATATACTATTAGATAAGGTATTATTTTTATTGTATTCTTTTTATTTTCATCAAGTAGTAGATATACTGAATGAAAATGAACAAAAATTTAACATGAAATTTTAATGTTTTGCTCTGTGAGGTTATATTGTTTTAATTATCTGGCGTTGTATACTTAATATATTTGACAATAAAAATCAAAATTGAATTTGATAGATTTTTCAAGAATTTATTCAACATGCTTAGATATTTTTCTTTATTTATTCCTATTTTCTGATAAAGTCAGAGAGTAACTAGAAGGGAAGGGGTGAGAAGAAGAGAGAAGAAAAGAGACACGTGTAGTAATACTTCATAATTTTTGGGTATTCATCTTGCCAATGGAAACCAGGGGCTTGAACTTAGGTCCTTGTGTAATGGAACATGTCCAGTCTTCTATGTGTGCCACTTAAATAAATGACACATTGAAGTCTCATATAAAGCTGGATATTAGTTAAATGTGGTGACTATGGGCTGATATTATAGTAGGGTGTGATGCTTAGAAGAGGTATTAATGTATTTTTCATGGTGGGAGAAAAGATCATTGGAAAATTTTGGGTAGACAACCTTAGAATGTAATCTCAGACGTGGGGAGTCTCGTGTCCACAGTCTTTAATTTTTGCTCAACTATGAATGAGGTAGGTAGCTTGATTTAACTAAGAGTTAAATGAATATGGTAAAATGATGCTTAATGTTCATCATTAGATTGTACCATAGTGTATGTGAAATATAAAACTCTATATAGAGGGTAAGGTACAGAGACAGGTCTTGATATATAGTTATAACTATATCCTGCAGAATAGATAAAATGGTCTTGATGGGTTGGAGGATGTAAGATACCATGTTGTGAGAAAACCTACAGAGAGATCCACATACCTTGGATCTACCAGTAGATTCCAGTAGTAAAGAAACAAGTTTAATCAGCCATCAGAACAAGCTTGTAAACTAATTCTTCTCTGGATTAAAAAAAAAAAAGTCCAGATAATGATCACAACTTGTGGGTACTATACCCTAAAATATATTTTTTTAAAGAAATAGCAATTACATTCATGATTTAAGCTACTGATTTTCTGATAATGTTTTGCATATCAGTAGAAAACTTAAACTATCAGCAGTGTAAGCTGTTTAGAACTGAAGTTATTTTCTAGGACATCAACTTTTAATTTTATTTCTTAAATATCCTCCCCTTCCATCTCATTTGTTCCAAGTATCTTTAAAGGATTTTTGGTTTATTCACTTTTTTTTCAGTAGTTTTTTTTTTAATTTATTTTCAGTAGTTTTTTTAAAAAAATGATTTCAGTAGTTTTTTTTTTTCAGTAGTTTTTTTTTTTTTTATTTATTTTCTCTTTTGTTGCCCTTGTGGTATTATTGTTGTAGTTATTATTGTTGTCGTTGATGTCGTCGCTGTTGGATAAAACAGAGAGAAATGGAGAGAGGAGGGGAAGACAGAGAGGGGGATAGAAAGAGAGACCTGTAGACCTGTTTCACGGATTGTGAAGCGACTCCCCTGCAGGTGGGGAGCCTGGGGCTCAAAACGGGATCCTTAGGCAGGTCCTTGTGCTTTGCGCCACGTGAGCTTAACCCACTGCATTACCGCCCGCCCCCCTGCAGTAGGGTTTTTATTAGTGACTGAGCAATAGTTTATAAAATCATAAGACTGGGAGTTGGGCGGTTACGCAGCAGGTTAAGCGCAGGTGGCGCAAAGCCCAAGGACCAGCGTAAGGATCCCGGTTTGAGCCCCTGGTTCTCCACCAGCAGGGGAGTCGCTTCACAAGCGGTGAAGCAAGTCTGCAGGTGTCTTTCTCTCTCCCTCTCTGTCTTCCCCTCCCCTCTCCATTTCTCTCTGTCCTATCCAACAGTGAAGACAGACAACAATAGTAACTACAACAATAAAACAACAAGGGCAACAAAAAGGGAATAAATAAATAAATAATATTAAAAATAAATAAAATCATAAGACTACAAGAATATATTTCTACATCACACCCACCACCATGGTTCTAAGCCCTCCCTACCCTCTACCTCCTCAGGTATAACCACCATATTTTCACAAAATCTTAGCAACAGTTCCATTACTTTCCTTTTTTTTTTTTTTATAACATGTTCATATATTTCAGTCCTTTATTGCCACACGAGTGAAACCATCTGGAGTTGTCTTTTAGAGAAATGTAGGTCATTTGGTAACAGATAATATTCTATATCAACAAGAGTCCTTGAACACTTAACACCAAATTAAAAAAAAAAAACAAACTCAAGGTATTGCATATAAGAATGTTGAGAAAAACAAACAAAAAGATATAAAAAGATTTCAAGGTTTTAGTGAAAAAAAGGCATCATTTAAAGTTGTAGAATATATACATGTAAATGTGCTACACATAAAAGTATTGTATATACATGTATTATATAAAATAGATCTAAAAGAGTATTTATTTATTATGATAGAGGAAGAGAGAAATAAGGAGAGAGGGAAAGAGTATTTTTTAAACAATTCTTGTTTTAACATTCTTTGCTTGAACACCCACTCTTTCTTCCTCCATTTTCATACTTTAAAATTGTCTCATATTTCTATGCTTGTATTTATAGGTCTTTTTACTGTTCATCACCTTGTTGAGAGTTAAATGTTCCTTGTTTCTTTCTCTGTGACTCTCCTTTCAGTATCACATGTAAGACAGGTCAGGTAATGGCAAACTCTTAGTTTTTTCTATATGATATCATTATGATTGCTCTTTCATATTTAAATGATAGTATGCAGAGTAAAGTATGTGTGGCTGTAAATTGTCTTTTAAAACCTTGGAAATAGGGAGTCAGGCAGTAGCGCAGCGGGTTAAGTGCAGGTGGCGCAAAGCACAAGGACCTGTGTAAGGATCCAGGTTTGAGCCCCCAGCTCCCCACTTGCAGGGGAGTCACTTCAGAAGCAGCGAAGCAGGTCTGCAGATGTCTAGCTTTCTCTCCTCTCTCTGTCTTTCCCTCCTCTGTCCATTTCTTTCTGTTCTATCCAACAACAATGACATCAATACCAACAATAATAACTACAACAATAAAACAATAAGGGCAACAAAAGGGAATAAATAAATATTTTTTAAAAAACCTTAAAAATATCACTGTATTCTCTCTTGGTCTACATGTTTCTTTTTAAAATTGTATTTATTTATTTCACAAAATTACATGTCAACAGGGGTTTAAATCCACACCACTCCAACTACCAGAGTTTTGACTCTCCAGTCTCCCCACTGCAAGCCACCATAATGGGCCAACCATCATCTCTACAACTGTCTACATTTATACATAATTGCCCCCTTTTTCTTCCTGATCCAATCCTCTCTCCCCTCGAAGCCACTCATGACATTACTACCTCCATATGTCCCTCTTCTTTTTCTTTTCTCTGAGTACTGATAGAGTTGGAGTTCAGAACCCTATTATTTTCTTTCTCTTATCACTTCTCCCCCCTTGGGAGTAAGGATCAAGATTGTTTTTGGGGTGCAGAAGGTAGGAGTGGTGTAATCAAGTCCTGGCTTCCTTAATTGCTTCTCCACTGGACATGGGTGTTGGCAGGTTGATCCATATCCCCAGCCTGTTTCTATCTTTCCCTAGTGGACCCAAGCTTTGGAGGTTCAAGGTTCCAGGACACACTGGTGAGGTTGTCTGCCCAGGGAAGTCAGGATGGAATCATGGTAGCGTCTTTAAGTTGGTGTCTGGAAGGTGGCATGACTTAAGTTGAGACAAAATGGTTAATGATCAGGAGCCAAAAAGTAGGAATAGATCAGATGAGATTAGGGATTTTAGGGTAGAAGAAAGCTAGGAAGTCCATTTCAGGCATGTTCCTGGGGCACACAACTATGGTAGTTTTACTTAGGTTTGATAGCTAGTCTGAAGTTGGATAAGAACATTGTCTGAGAGAATGGTGTCAGAGTAGAGAAAAGGGCTAGAAAGTTGGATTAGGGCAGTGAGTAGCCCCCATTCTTGAATAAACTTCTGTGGATAAAATTAACTATTTACTTTCATCCACCTGACCCAGGGCCAGATATATATATATATATCACCAGAGCCTGTGTAACCTCTAAGTCCTTATTGGTCTGAGCTCACAGCTCATGGTCACAGCTGGGAACATTACAGGTTGCACTTATTTCAGGGCCAGTGTTCCATGAGTGGCAGGGCAGGATACCCCAGCCTCCGTTTGGAGACTGGGGCTATCCCTACTGTCATTGCTTTATGGTGAGGGCAAGGTCCCAGGTGTTGGCCTACATGTTTCCTTCAGAAAAATCTGATGCAAGTCTGACTGTGTTGTCTTTAAAAGTCACTTCCTTCTTTTCCCTTGTACCTTGCAAATTTTTTTCTTTGTCCTTAACTTAAAAAAAAAAAATCTTTATTATTTTGAATAGAGAGAGAATTTGAGAGGGAAAGAGAAGATAGGAACAGATGTGTGTTGGGGGGGGGTGTAGGAAATTGCAGTGCTGCTCACTGTTTATGAAGCTTCTAACCACTGCAGGTGGGCATGTGAACCTGGGTCCTTCACACACTGAAATGTGTTAGCTTTACTAGGTGTGCATGCACCTGCCCCCCTTTCTTTGACTTTTAGTAATTCCACTTAGTGTTGGTCTATTTGTGTTTAGGAATCTGGAAGTTTTCCCTGCTTCCTGTACTTCTAAATCCTTACCATATGCTGGATTTAGAAAACTTTCTACTAATATTCCTTTGAATGTAGTTTCTGCTCCTTTCTTTCTCTTGTCTTCTTCTGAAACTCCTCTAATTCTGATATTTCCTTTTCTGATGCAATCTTCAAATCTCTCAAAACGTTGTTCCATTTTTCCTACTCCTTTTTCGTTCCTATGTTGAAGTTAAAGAGTATGGCCACTTCATCTTCTAATTTTAATGTTTTTTCATCTGCACAAGTAAGTATAATTCCTCAGTTTGCTATTTGAGATTGGAATACATTTCAAGTGTCTTTGGTACCATGTAACTGTTTTCAAATTTTCCATTTTCTTGTCAAGTGAACCTTTGAAGTTATGGATTTCCTTTTAATCCATTTTTTCCATATTATATTGAGAGCTTTAAACTTCCTCAAATCTCCTGACATTGCATTCCCTAAATTTCCTCTCAGCTCTTCTAGATTTGCATCAAGTTTCTGATCTTCATCTTCATTTTACAAAAAAAAAAAAATTATCTAGTTTTACCCATCTGTTTTGGTTTCCATTGTTGTTCACAGCTGTGCTGGTTTCTTCTGTGTATGTGAGTTGCGGAGGGAGGAGAGGAGCTTTGAAGAGTTGACATACTATGATGGCACCTGATGTCATTTAAACAGAACCCTGGTATGAGAGTTGGGGAGGGGGAGATATCACAGATATCCTTCCCTGCACAGGCTGATTCCTGATAGGAACTCTGTTGTGAGGTCAATATCACTTTTCTTGCCTGCAGGGCAGTCTTTCCCCATAAGCATGATCTCTATGGCAACTGAGACATCTTAGAGTTTGATAGACTTCCCTGATGTCAGAAGGGTACAGTTTTCAGTCTCCACTGCCCCACCCACTCCTCTGAACAATCCCTTGAGGTTTATTTGGAAGCTTGTTGCTTCTACGGATCTAAACAGCAGTCCGGAGTACCTTTCTTTTAAGTCACTGGGTCCCTGAGTGGTTTCATACAGGACCTTTAAACTTACCATGTGGATTTGAAGTGATTGTAAATATGGTGCCCACTGGTAATGCAGTGCTGCATTTTGCTTGAGTCTTTCTCTCCTGCTCCTGCTGTCCAGGCAGAATCACCAACCTTCAAATAGTGATATTCCTTTTATTTTAATCAGAAATCCCAGCTGTTTTCTGATGAAATTCACTGATTTACTTTGTTGTCATATTTGTTTTTTGAGAGAGAGCCAACTTTCTGTAACTAGGTCACCATAATTTTTGCTCTAGAAGTCTTGGGTCAAGGATATTTAATTTAAATTAATTTTTTTTCAGGAATTTTACAAATTATGATTTTTTTATGATCAATGCTTTGTAGTATTTCTGAAAAATAGAATATTGAATAGTCTGATGGAATTAAAAGATTATGAGTAAACACATTTGTAAGGGTAGTTAAAACCAGACAATAATCATTTAAAGGACTGAATATTAAAAAAATAACTAAATTGTAATATGACTGTGATTGACTCATATATCAGTCTGTCAGCATATTTACAAACCTAATGCAAGCAGATGTTATAGAGAGAAAAGGCAATATAGCCAAGCGAAAGGGCAATACTAACCTTTAAGCTTATCTGGTAGACACAGAATAACTATTTAAAATTATATTTGTAAGTGATTTGATTTTAAATCTCTTCCCTCCAATTATCACACCTATTTCTGCATTTATGATTTATTCTGGGTAGCATAAAAGATCTTGTGGTCATTTAATGGCTGCATTCTCTGAGCTCTTGCCAAATGTTGACAGGTGTCTGATATAAGAGCCAATTCATTTTGGCACAGTCCTCAGGTTTATTCCCTGGTCCAATCAGACAACACTCAAGCTAGCAGACACACAAAGGCCGTCTGAGACCCATGCCAGTGGGCATCCTTTCAGACTCTGCCAGACTCCTACGCCAGGCTGCATGTTGAATAATGAACAGCATGTTGTGTTGGTGGCAGTAACTGCCATAGAAGATATATCTTGTCCACAAGTACACTTTTTTAACTGACTAAAGCAGAGATTAAATCACCAACTATCCAGTAATATGACATACACCACCAGATTCTGGTATCACTATGTTACCGTTCTGTAAGATAAAAATAACCATCTAAGATATAGCTTAAGAGCTTCATATCCTGATTTAAAAGCCCAGTATTAACATCTCCAAGTATAAGCAAATGGCAAGCTACTTAGGTTCTGTTTCTTACTTATAAAATGAAGCTAATAATATTACCTACATTTGCTGACTTATTACATAGACCAAATGGCCATCTCTCAAAGTAGCTAGATAGCATCTGGTACACTATATGTTTATGTAAATATCGCCATTACTATTACTCCTCCATTGAAAATTGTTGAGATTATATGGTTCATATCTAGTTTTAAACTATTTTATTCTGGGGTCATAAAAATAACTGGCTTGAATAGTGTGCTATTTTTTCCACTTGTGAAACCCACTTTCTGACTATAATCCAACACACTGAAGAAAGCTTAGATTCTGTTCTCGTTTTCTCCATCTCTTTCTTTTCCTCCCTCCCTCTCTCCCCCTCCTTCCATCCATCCATCCATCCATCCATCCATCCATCCATCCATCCATCCATCCATCCATCCTTTCAACCTCTTTCCTTCCCTCCCTTCCTCTTTCTCTTCTTCCCTCCATCCCTCCTTCCTTTTCAAAGAAAATTTAGCCTGGCTGGGTGTATGGATTGGCTTGCCAATGGCCTTGTCCAATGAAGAAGCAATTACAGAAGCCAGAACTCTCATCTTCTGCATCCCCAAAAGAATTCTGGTCCATATCCCCCAGCGGGAGAGAGATTATAGAGAACAGTGGCCAGAGGGCTCTGAATTCCAATTCTGTTAAAACTCAGAGGGAGAAAAAGAAAAAGGAGGGACATTCAGACCCTGTTATGTGCCCTGTCATAGCCCAGATACAGTCTTGGAAAGTTTGTAGAGACTATATCAACTACAATATGTATGATATGACTACTAATAGTACAGTTTGTATTTCTACCAAATACCCTAGAGTTATAATTAGTAGGAGTGAATATTTTAAAACAGGAATGGTATTTGATTGACCATCATACTATAGCTTGCCAAAGTGAAGAGCTGATAATTTGATGCTAATGAGAAAACCAATGTGAATATTCTGAGATAGATCCTTTTGGTTGCTTAAATTGATTAAACTCAGCATTTTTACATTTCCTGCCTTTTAAAATATTTAATGAAATGTACTGTTTTTCTGTTTGTATGATTACATACTTTTAAACTTTTATAAAATAATTCCAATATTTAGGAAAATGTTGCTGCTAGTATTCTAAATGGAGAGATGATATTAACAGAATAGAGAAACTGGCAGCTAACTTCATTGACTGGGCTCTCCTCTTCATTTTATAGCTGAGTAGGCAATGAGGATCAGGCTCTCAAATGGTAATTGACCTTTACCAAGTCCCAGATCTCATTGGTGACTTTTCAAGTTCTAGAAAATTCTTTGTCTGTTGGCAAAGCCAATCTCCTTCACTAATCTCGGCCTTCAAATCACGGATTTTGAATGTTATTTTTGTTGTAGCATTTTTATTACTATTGGGAGAGAAAATTTACAAGTTGTACAAAAGAAAATGTTCCATGACAAATTTACCAGTAAAGAGTATTTTAATGTTTTACTTTTTATTAGTGATTTAATACTGCTTTATAAGACTGTAAGATAATAGGGGTATAATTCAATATAGTTCTCACCACCATCCCCTCCATTGGGAACTTCCTTATTGTTTATCCCTCTGTGAATATGGACAAAAATTCTTTTTTTTAGGGTGCAGAAGGTAGAAGTTCTGACTTCTGTAATTATTTCTACACTGGCCATGGACATTGTTAGGTCAATTCATACCCCCAGCCTATCAGTAAAATCTTAGTGGGGTACTTAAATAGCTTTTTGATCATTGATAATTTACTCATCTCAAATGCTTTTTTCTGTGACTGAGGATTCTATTTAATATGACTTTTGGAATATAAACAGAAGGAATTGAATTTACTTCTCTCACTATGACTGGTAAGAAGAATTTGGGTTGATGCCTATGAATCTTCTGTACTATATATTTTTTCTCCTTTACCTATATTGAGTTAGTCCCCTTTATTAGAACTTGCTAGGCTGATGAGAGAGAGAGGTAGAGGGAGAGAGAAAAAATAGAGAGAACACCATATTTGTAAATCCTCCTATTCTCAGCTTAAACAAAGCAGATCCAAACCTTGTCAGGTAGACTAGTCTGTTAAGAAGTACACCTGTAAGGAATAGGTTAATAGTATATTTTCCAGCACAGGATTTTAAAAAGAATACTAAATATGGACTGAATTCTACTTGACCTTTAATTTAATGAGAAAGAAGTCTTTTGGAAAAAAAAAAAACAACAGAAAACCTAACAAGGTAAATATCACAGAAAGGGCACAGAGCATATGCAGAGGTTTTGCATGGCTTCTATTTCACATTTGTAAGGTATTATTTTTTCTTAACTTTTTGTGCTTACAATGTAGTTCATAATATTTAGCTTACTGTCAATTTTTTAATAAAATGTATTTTGGGGCAGATTAAGCTAAAAATAGTCAACAAGGAGTAGGGTCCTTATAAACCTCCCCCTCCTCAATTTTTTATAATAAAACTTACATCAATGTAGTACATTTAGTACAGTGTTGAATCAGTATTGACACGTTATTTTAATGACAGTCAGTGATTTATATTAGGGTACACTCTTCTGGTTGCATGATTCTGTGGATTTTCCCAAATGTATAAAATAATCTCTCTTCCATTCAGTTTGATACAAAGTGTTTCTACTGGCCAGTGAAAATAGCTCAAACATAGCACACCAGACTTTTATGTCTGAAATCCCCACAGGTTGCAGGTTCAATACCAGGTACCTCCACATGCCAGTGATAAACATCGCTGGTCTTTATCCCTCAAATAGTCTCTAAAAATAATAGCTTTACTGCCCTATTCCTAGGAAGTCATATTGTTAGACTCATTCAGCATATAACCTTTTAAGATTCATTTTGTGCAGTTAGCAATATACATATTTAATTCATGACTCTATATCTTTATTTGTCAAATGACAATTTACATGTTGAATATTATTCTCTTTGGGGTTACACTTCTGCTGATGCATTACTTGTTGATGAAGAGTTTGGTTGCTTTTAGTTTGAAGCAGTTGTGAATGAATTTGCTATCAACAGATTTATTTTTGTGCAAGAGTTTTTAACATATTTGTCTAAATGTCTGTAGGCACACGTCAGTATAGTGTGAAAGCATTTAGCGCTTTAAGAAATTTCTGAACAAATCAATGACTTTTAGCAGTAGTTGCTGTTGTCAGTATTCTGAATTTGATAATTTTATAGGCCTACCATGGTGTATCATTGGTCTTTTAATCAGATCCCCTAATAGCAAATAGTACTGAACATCATTTTCCTTTTTATTTTATTTATTTAGTTGGGTTGCGAGAATGAGAAATTGAGATAAGATTGGGGAGGTAGGGACAGAGACAGACACCTGCAGTGCTGCTTCACCACATATGAAGCTTTCCCCCTGCAGGGGATGGCTGGGGGCTTGAACCCAGGTCCTAGTATGTTGTAGCATGTGCACTTAACAGTTGTGCCACCCCCTGACCCCGAGCATCATTTTCTATGCTTGTCAGTTGCATATTTCTATTGTTGAAATATCTGTTTAGATATTTTATTTGTGTTCTTCTGCACCTTTTGATATGATTCTGACATTTAGTTTATTATTAGGATGGATGCATTATTTTGTTTTTGAATAGTGAAACACTTAGTAATTATTTTTATACATTGTTGTATTGGCATTGCTAATATTATGTTGAATATTTTTCCCTCTATACTCAAGGGAATTATTGACTTGAAAATTTATCTCTTGTAACATTTTTGTATATTTGGGCTTTTTTTTGGAGGGGTGGGCAGGAGGGGTGCATCATTAAATAGATTAATAACTATTACCTCTATTTCTGTCTTTCTTGGGCACATGGTTGAAAACTAGCATCATCTCCTCAACATATTGGGAGAATTTATCAGTGAAATCACTTGGTTATTGTATATTTTTTGTTTTAGACTTATTTATTTTAAAAACATGTAACTATTAGTGAGAAGAGGAAAAGGGAACAGGGAGGAATAGGAGGATAGAGTAGGTTCTGACATATGTAAGGATTCATATTTGGAACCTCCTACTTCATAATCTAGTGAACCACCTACAAGGTGATGCTGTTATTTCCTTCTTATTCAGTTTATTGGATCATTTGCTTCTTCTGTGTGAGCTTTGGTAGATTATCTTTGAATATATTTCATCGATGCCATCAAATTTGTGAGCATACAATCATTTGTAGTATTGCTTAATTATCATGCCCTTGGGTTCACTAGGGATGGTCCCTCTTATTTCTATTATTAACTATTTGTTTCTCTTCTTCTTTCTTTCTTGATTATTCTGGGTGGAAAGTTATAAACTTTACTGATATCTTCAAAGAAGCAGATTTTTGTTTTCCTTGATTTGGCTAATTTTTATCATTCTTTCAGTTTTATGGATTTCTAATGGGATGATTAATAGGGCAGAGAGAGATCGAGAGAAGAAGGAAAGATAGGGAGGGAGAGAGACACATGCAACACTGCTTTATTACTCATGAAACTTCCCCACTGCAGGTGCACAGTTGGGGTTGATCCTTGCACACAGAAACAAAAATATCTGAATTTTTTTCTTTGGATGACTAAGGACTTAGTTGGCTCATGTTTCCTATTTTTGAGGGAAGAAGCATAGATTATCGATTTATATTTTTTCTAATATATATACATAAAGTGCTTCCTTCAGTGCATCTCACCTATATTGACATTGCATATGTGTTTCACTTAGCTCACTCTATTTTTAAATAGAAACTTTAACTTGAAACTTTATATTGATCCATTTTCAGTATTCTCCAAACATGTTGGTGTTTTCCTGTTATCTTTCTATTATTGATTTCTGATTTAATCCAACCGTAGTGTGATGTCATCTATCTTGGATAAATGTTTCATGAAAGCATTAGAAGAATGTATATTCTGCTTTTTGTTTTTGACAGAGTACTCTATAAATGTCAGTTAGGCACAGTTTCTTGATGGCACAAGTTAGTTTTAACATCATCTTGACTGAATGTTTGCACTTATTATGCCTTATTAGCAGTAATGCTTGGAGTCCGCAACCATGAGAATGAATCTTTTTTTTTTGTTGTAGATTTTTCAGTTTTTGCCTCATGCTTTACCACTTCTCATTAGCATATTAAGACTTGTTGTGGGCTCAGAAGTGGTGCACTCAGTTGAAGGCACATATTATTATGCACAAGGATTTGGGTTCAAGCTCCTAGTTCCAACCTGCAGTGGGTAAGCTTCATGAGTGGTGAATCAGGACTGTAGGTGTGTCTCTCCTCTCTCTCTACAAATATATATGTATATTCATCTCCCATTTACCTCTCAATTTCCCTCTGTCCAATTGAATAAAATAAATATTAAAAAATAATTGTTATGTCTCTAAAATAAAGAATTATTTCACCTTTATATAAAGCTATATTTTATCTCTTATAATACACATTAGTATGAAATCCACTTCAAATGAAATTAATATAACTACTTTGGTTTTCTATTGAGCTGTTATTCCAACATTAATCTCTCCATGCTTTTACTTTGACCTATGTCTTTATACTTAAAGTATGTTTATTGTAGATGGGTCTAATGTTTTCAACTCTGATTCTGTGTTTCATTTTATTTATACTATTTACTTAAGTTGATTAGTAATGGTTTCATTTAGAGCTGCTGCATTTTTAACTGCTTTTTGTGTGTTGTCATTGCTCTCTTTATTTTTGTCTGTTTTCTACACACTTTGGTTTGATAATTTTATATGTGCACTTTCTCTTCAACATTTTTAAAAATAGGAGTTACTTTTGAATTTGAAATATATAGTTATGAATAATGTAAATTCTCTTTCACTATCACTACGCTAATTCCCGATTTCATTTGGGGACCCATTGCAAAGATTTTGTTTTGGGAAGGGGGTACAGGTACCTTGTGACCAATTTCTGTCTTCATTTGTTTTTAATGCCACTATCATTAGTTTGCTCATCCATAAGATATAGTAACCAAATACATTATCAGCATTATTATGAACAAACTTTAAAATCAAATATAGATAATACAATTAAGATTTAAAATGTTACACTGTCTCGTTCTGTCTTTAATAATCTTTCCTATGTAGATATGAATTTTTGATCCCTATTTAATTTGTTCATTGCTTTATTTTATTTTAATAAGAAAGTTACCAAAAGGATAGAAAGAAAGGAAAAAAAAAAAGGAGAAGAAGCCAACAAGAAGTGCACTGTTCAGCTCTACCATATGGTAGTGTCAGTCTCTTAAGCAATTTTACATCTCAGAATATTTTTTTTTCTTTTTGTTCCCACCAGGGTGATCACTGTTGCTCAGTGTTCACACAACTTCATGGCTCCTGACAGTCATTTTTATTTCCTTTCCTTTAGCTCGAGGCTGAGGCAGAGATAGAGAGGGAGAGAGAAACTGAGAGAGAAGGGAAGACACAACAGAACCTCTCTGCCACTCATGAAGCTTCCTTCCTCCTGATCCTCCTAGGTGGTGACCTGTCACTCCAACCTTGGTCCTGGAGCATAGTAGTGTGTGCGCTCTCCTGACTGGACTGAACTGCCTGCTTTTTGTGTGTTTGTTTGAGAATATCTATTTGTTAATATTTATTTATTTTCTCTTTTGTTGCCCTTGTTGTTTTATTGTTGTAGTTATGGTTGTTGTTGTCATCGTTGTTAGACAGGACAGAGAGAAATGGAGAGAGGAGGGGAAGACAGAGAGGGGGAGAGAAAGATAGACCCCCTGCAGATCAGCCTCACCGCCTGTAAATCAACACTCCTGCAGGTGGGGAGCTGGGGGCTCGAACTGCGATCCCCACGCTGGTCCTTGCGCTTTGCGCCACCTGCGCTTAACCCGCTGTGCTACCGCCCAACTCCCTGAGAATATCTTTATTTTAACCTTTATGGTTAGAGACTTATCTTACCAAAAATCGAATATACTGTGAATAGTTTGTTTTAATAAATTAAATAATTTTACTTCATTCTCTCCTCACTTGAATATCAGTTTCTGAAGAGAAGTTTGATGTAGTTCTCTAGTGTTCTTCTACCTTTTGGCTTCTTTCAAGATATTTTCTTTGGAGGTGAGGAGTATATCAGAATTGGGCATGTCTGAGGCTAAGAGGCCCCATGTTCTGTCTATGGCACCATCATAAAGTAGAGTGGCATAGTATCCTAGTCTCTATTTTTCTCTCTTCTCAAATAAATATAGATATATTTTAAAAAAGACTTTTCATTTGTCTTTGATTTTCATTTTTCTTTTGTGATAGAGACAGAGATAAATTGAGAGGGTAGGAGAGAGAGAGAGAGAGAGAGAGAGAGAGAGATGAAGAAGGAAAGAGAAACCTGCAGCACTGCTACACCACTCTCATGAAACTGCAGGTGGGGACTGGGGGCTTGAAACTTTGTCTTCGTGCACATCTGCTGGGTGTGCAACCTCCTGTTCCACTACCGCTTTTATTTTTCATCTTTGATTTTCTATAGTTTCTATTATATATATATATATTCTATGTCAAGATTTTTGGAGGGTTTTTCTGCTCAGTATTCTTTGTTTTCTGGGCACATAATTTGGGGCTATTAAATTTATAAAACTGTAAGTCATTATTATCATTATTCTTTTTTCTGTTTCTTTTTCTGTTTTATTTTTTTTTATTTATAAAAAGGAAACATTGACAAAACCACAGGAAAAGAGGGGTACAACTTCACACAATTCCCACCACCAGAACTCTATATCCCATCCCCTCCCCTGAAAGCTTTCCTATTGTTTAGCCATCTGGGAGTATGAACCCAAATTCATTGTGGGATGCAGAAGGTGGAAGGTCTGGCTTCTGTAATTGCTTCCCCACTGAACATGGGCATTAACAGATAGAACCATACTCCCATCCTGTCTCTCTCCTTCCCTAGTGGGGAAGGGCTCTGGGGAAGCAAAGCTCCAGGACACATTGGTGGGGTTGTCTGTCCAGAGAAGTCTGGTTGGCATCATGCTAGCATTTGGAACCTGGTGTTTGACAAGAGAGTTAGCATACAAAGCGCAACAAATTGTTGACCTATCACAGACCTACGGGCTGGAATAGTGCAGATGAAGAATGCTGTCTTTCTTCTGTTTCTTTCATTCTCCTTTTGGTATCTCCATTTGCAACTATGCCACGTTTTTTGGAACTGTCCTATAGTTTTTGAATATTTTGCCTCACAGTTTGCTTGTTTTGTTTTTGTTTTTTGGTGTCAGAGTTATTATTGTGATATTTCCTGTTTCACTGATTATTTCCTTATCCAAATCTGGCCTATTAAAGAATCCATCAGAGTTTTGTTTATTCTGTTATAGTGTTTTCTGGATTTATGAATTTTAGTGCTAGAATTACAGTGAATTCTAGCATGTCCCTTTCTTTCTCAATTATTCTTTCCTCTTGCCTATACCATCCATCTGCTATTGAAACTCTTTACTTTCCCCACTGGACCCATTAACATATTATATTTAACATTTACTTGTGCCATTAGGACCCTAGCACATTTGCTTTAAATTTCCAGTTTAGTAATTTCAAAATCACTGAGTGTTGATCTTATGTGTGCTTTTTTTTCCAAGACTTTATACATTTTGTCTCTTTTATAATGCCTTATATTTTTTGTTTGTTTTTGCTGAAAACTCTAAGTGATGTTAGGTAAAATAAACTGAGATTTTTATGTTTCTGGCTAACTGACATTAATAGCTATATGTCAGTTTTTATTTAATATTTACTGTAACTAGTGACAGAGGTTAATGCTTTCTCTAGTGTTCCTGCATTTTTTTTGTACCTTCCTTTTTTTTTGAGTAGCCTTGTTAACATTAACAAGGGGTCTAATACTTACAGTTCTTTTGTTACACATACCATTATTGATGTGATGATCAGATATAAGAGATATTGGAAGAAATCTACTGTTGTATTATTAGTGCTCAGTGTGTAGGGTCTTTTAAATTTTTTATTATTTTTATTTATTTATTGGATAGAGACAGCCAGAAATTGAGAGGGAAGGGGGGTGTGGATGATGGAGAAAGATAGAGACAAAGAGAGATGGAGAGAGAGAACTGTAACACTGCTTCTCCACTCCCAAAGCTTCTCCCCTGCAGTTGGGGACCAGGGGCTCAAACCTGGGTCCTTGCACATTGTAATACATGCACTCAACCAGGTGTGACACCGCCTGGCCCTTGTATACAGTTTTTTTGATGGTTTGTTTTGTTTTGTTTTGTTTTGATTGCCACCAGGACAATTGCTGGATCTCTGTACCTGCTCAAGGAATCCACAACTCCTGGTGGCCATCTTTTCTGCTTTTTTTTTTTTTTCTGCTAGGACAGAGAGAATTTGAGAGGAGATGGGGGAGATAGAAAGGGAGGGAGGGAGACACCTGTAGTACTTCTTTCACCACCTGTAATGCTTCCCCCATGCAGCTGGAAAATGTGACTCAAACCTGGGTCCCTGTGCCCATTGTACTTAACCTGGTATGCCACTACTCTGCCCCAGGGTTCAATTTTTTGAAAAGCTAGAAGTCTTTTACTTTAGATGAGTTACCTTTTCATATAATCACAAGAGATCAGGTGCTGCTAGTTGTAATAGTTTTTTTTTGTGTTTTTTTTTTTAATCAAACTTCCTTGAAAGAACAAGGTCACTTATCTGTTGTTGGACACATAGGTTTTTCAGAAATTTTGAGCTATTACAAATTTCACTGCTGTGAACACAGATATACACAGATCTTTTTGGATTAGTGTTTTGATTTCTTAGGCTATATCCCCAGGAGAGGAATTGCAAGGTTATTGGGTAGGTTCATCTCCAGCCTTCTGAGAGTTCTACAGACAGATCTCCACAGGGGGTGAACTCATTTACATTCCCACCAGCAGTACATGAGGGTTCCATTACCACTGCAGCTTCTCCAACATTAGTTGTTACTATCCTTTCTTTCACATTCTCACAAAAATGAAATGGTATCTCATTATTGTCTTTATTTGCATTTCTCTTCTTCTTCTTCTAGCGTTTGCCCTTCTTCCATAGCCAGTCAACAGCGTCAGGTTGAAAGCTGTCAGGAGCTGCTTGTTGCTGGCTTTGAAAGTGACTGGGATCCATGTGGATTCAGTTGGCTAGGAAGGATCCTCAGTTTCCCCAATGAATGGGTACTCACGGGATGCACCACGAGAAGGTTGATCCAATGCATCCCAAATGCATTTCTCTGACAATCAGTGACTTGGCAGATTTTTTCATGTGTTTGTTGGCCTTTTGGAGCTTTTCTTTGGTGAATAGTCTGTTCATCTCCTCTCCCCATTTTTTCCCTTTAATTGGGGGTTCATGTTTCACATTCAACAGTAAATACAATAGTTTGTACATGCATAACATATCACAGTTTTCCACATAACAGTACAACCCCCACTAGGTCCTCTGTCATCCTTTTTTACTCTCCCCAGTTTTGGATAGAGTTATCAGGGTTTTTTTTGTTGTTGTTGTTTTTGATGAGTTTAGTGAGCTCTTTATATATTATGGTTGTTAGCCTTTTGTCTGATGTATAGCATGTAAATATCTTCTCCCATTCTGTAAGGAGTCTCTTTCTGTGGTTTCTTTTGTTGTGCAGAAATCTTTCAATTTGATGTAGTCCCGTGAGTTTATTTTTGGTTTTGACTTCCTTACATCTGGACTTGAGTCACAGCAGAAGATGCCTATAAAATTTAGATGGAAAAAGAGTTCTGCTAATATTTTCCTCTATATTTTCCTTTATAGTTTCTGGTCGAACATCTAAGTCCTTGGTCCATTTGTACTTTACTTTTGTGTGTAGTGATTCAATTTCATTCTTCTGCACATTTCAACCCATTTTCCCAGCACCATTTGTTGAAGAGGGTCTCCTTTCTCCATGTCACAGTCTGAGCCCCCTTGTCAAAAGTTAGATGCTCTTAGGTGTGGGTGCTTATTTCTGGGCTCTCGATTCTATTCCATGGGTAGTGTGTCTATTTTTGTTCTACTTTCAGGCAGTTTTGATTACTGTGGTCCTATAATAAAGTTTGAGAGGGGCCAGGTGTTGGTGTACCTGGTTGAGCACAGGTATTACAGTGTGGAAGGACTTGGGTTCGAGGCCCTGGTCCCCACCTGCAGGGGGAAAGCTTTGTGAGTGGTGAAGCAGTGCTGCAACTGTCTCTCTGTCTCTCTCCTTCTCTGTCACCCCATTCCCTCTTGATTTCTGGCTGTCTCTATCCAATAAATAAAGATAAAAAAACAACTTAAAAATAAATTAAAAAATAAAATTTGAGATTTGGGGCCGTGATGCTCCCAGTTTTGTTCTTTTTTCTCAAGGTTGCTTTGGTGACTGTAGGTATTAACTGGTTCCGGATAAACTTTTGTATTTTTGTTGTTGTTGTTGTTGTTCTATTCTTTAAAAAAAAATTGTGAGACCTTGATGGGAATTATATTCCATTTGTATATGGCTCTGGGTAGAGTCATCATTTTGATGATGTTAATTATTCCAGTCCATTTCTTTACTTCTTTGTATCTTCTTTTTCATTTAATAGTGACTTGTGATTTCTGTATATAAGTCTTTAACTTCTTTTCTTAGTTTTTATTTCCGAATATTTTATTATTCTTTAATGCTATAGGTAAATGGATTTCTTCTTTTTCTGACTTAATCTTTGCTTAAAGGAATATTTCTGACTTTTGTATATTGATTTTGTAACCTGAAACCTTACTATATTGCTTGGTAATTTCCCTAAGCTTCCTACTGGATTCTTTAGGGTTTTCTATGCCTACTATCATATCATCTGTACATAGTGACAGTTTAACTTCTCTTCCAATCTTTAAGCTGCAAACATTTAACTGTAAGATAAGTTCTGAAAAAATTGTTGTAAAGCATCGCGAGGCGAGTGTAGTTGATAACACTATGTCATGTAACAGAAATATGCTGAGTATAACTTAAATGTGTTTACACATAAAAGATAAGAATATGTGGAGGCTGATTGGTTACACATCCAATGGGGCACACTAGATCAGAAATTTTACAAAGCTTAATATGCTTTTTAAACATGCTTCAATTTTCTACCACCTCTTGAGAACTCCAAGTTTGAGTGTAGATTCATTGTGCAGACAGTTAAAAGCACAGCTGGTAAACCACAGGGCAAATTTGCAAACCCTTTTGTTGCTTGACTTGGTTCAGTTAATCACTGTTTATTTTGAATAATTATGCTATAGTCTGTAGTTTAGAAAACATTTTTTTCTGGGTAAGTAGGGAGAAATATTTATCAATGTCTTTAGTTAATGCCTTAATTTCCCCACAGATAATCAGTGTGGAATGCAAAATTTAGCACACTGGTCTTCATAATAGGAGCTGATATATGCTTAGCCTTCTCTTTTAATTTTTTTTTTTTTTTTTTGCTTTATCTCGGTTTTGATGAAGCCATGGATGTTAGCAGTAAGCTTGGGAGTTCTGACTACCATCTGTCTGATCCACCTGCTAAGCCATTACTGCAACTGATGCTCAGGTGTCATTGAGCAAAGTCACTGCTTCTAGTACGGAAGTGGATCTGAAAATGTTCGGTGTGTGATGAGTGTGTTTATATGATTCCTTTCCCCCTTTGTACAGTTTGTTTCACCTAAAATAATCAGGTGTAAAGAATAAAATCCTAAGGAAAATGGTACATACCCTAAAGATTTCCATTTCTGAGAAAGGTTTGTAAAACATTTGATGAGATGGCAAATGTATTTCTTTGACAGTGTTGACAAATGATAAAATTTAGCAGTCAAACTGCAGCTTTCTTGTAACTTACTGTCTTTGGTATGGCACATATCTCAGTATTCAACCTAAATGAGCAGCTGCCCCTTTCTTCCCAATGCCATCCTCTCCTTAATATGGGTCCCAGTTCAAGGGATGCATAGCTCATTAGCATGACGTGATCTAAAGGGGCCCACTCTAAAACTGGAACTGACAAAATCACTGTGGTTATCTGCTATAAGCAAACCCCAAAAATCTTGTACAAAATGCCACTCTATTTTAGCAAATGTGGTATTAATTTGTCTTTTCTTGACATCTACTGAATAGACTCTTTATTAAAGTAACTCTGCTGTAAATACAAAGGGATTACTACAATAACTTATACAGGTAGGACTATATTGAAGTAATAGTAGCTTGTTGACATTTCTTTTTTTAATCATCTTTACTTATTTATTGGCTAGAGACAGCTGAAATCAAGGGGAAAGGGGTGATAGAGGATGAGAGAGAGAGAGAAACCTGCAGCCCTGCTTCACCACTTGCAAAGCTTTCCCTGTGTAGGTGGGAACTGGGAGCTCAAACCTGGGTCCTTGAGCACTGTAACATGTGCACTCAACCACGTGTGCCACCACCAGGCCCTGACTTTTTTTTTTTTTAAAGATTTATTGATTTAGCTATGATAAACAAGAGAATGAACTACAGTCACTGTGGCACATGTGATGCCAGGGGTTGATCTCAGGACCTCCTGCTTTAGTTCCAGTGCTCTAGCCATGGCATCACCTCCCAGGCCACAGTTCTGTTTCTTTTTTTTTTTTATGTTTTTTTTTTAAATTTTATTTATTTATTCCCTTTTGTTGCCCTTGTTTTATTGTTGTAGTTATTATCGTTGTTGTCGTCGTTGTTGGATAGGACAGAGAGAAATGGAGAGAGGAGGGGAAGACAGAGAGGAGGAGAGAAAGATAGACACCTGCAGACCTGCTTCACCGCCTGTGAAGCGACTCCCCTGCAGGTGGGGAGCCGGGGTTCGAACCGGAATCCTTATGCCGGAGTTCTGTTTCTTTTAAAAATACTATTAGAAAGGAGTCTGGCGGTAGCACAGTGGGTTAAGCACAGGTGGTGCAAAGTGCAAGGATCCCAGTTTGAGCCCCCTGTTTCCCACTTGCGGGGGAGTTACTTCACAGGCAGTGAAGCAGGTCTTCAGGTTTCTATCTTTTTCTCCCCCTCTCTGTCTTCCCCTCCTCCCTCCATTTCTCTCTGTCCTAGCCAACAACGATGACATCAAGAACAACAACAATAAAGACTACAATACAACCATGGCAACAAAAGGGAATAAATAAATGTTTTAAAAAATTATAAAACATACTATTAGTAATGTGTATATATATGTATTATTTCATATTTAGTATATATGGAAGCATGTCCTATATATCAGCAATCAGGCCAGCACTTTGCCATTTTATGCATTGCCAAAAATCAAAACAGGCACTCACTCCTTTAAGGTATGTGCAAATTCCTTTGAATCACCTTCCCTCCCCCTCCACAGATGACTCACTTCTAGAGTATCATGTTAGCATCATTTGATTTTCTCCTAGGTAATTGTGAATATCACCTTCTATACCCTTTTAAACCTCAATTCATTTTTTATGAATCCACTGTTCAGTGCTGTAATAAATAACAGCTGTGTTGTAGTTATTTATAAACATTTACACTGACAGAATGTTAGTCTCCTAAGGTAAGAAAAATGCAATGCTCTGTGGATTGTAGAAAGAAAAGAAAAGAAACTTGATTTAAATTGGTATAAGTTTCAAAATAATATATATTGATAAACATTTTGAAGACATGAACAACAAATTGAGGTAGCAATCAATGTTCTTTTTTTTTTTTTTTTTTTTTTTTTTACTTTTCTCCACTTGGTTCCTCATTCTCTCTTAATTACTGCTCTTGAGAGAACAGCTTTTTTTTTTTTAAGTAAAGATTTTGATATGGTAGAATTGAAATTGTCAATGGAGTGAGTAAACAGTAGATCATCAAGTCACTTTGTGACAAGAAAATGGGCAAGCAGTTAGATTTATTTTGGCCAACTCTATTTTGAGTATAAAAATTATATTCATACTTATGTCATTTGCAGATAGACACTTGTAAAACATTTTTTTCTAATCTTCAAAGACATCACCAGTAATATCACAGCTTTAATACGATAAATGCTGAAAATTCTAGAAAAAGTAAATAAAAATCTAAGAATTTTATTCAAAATAGTCAAAACCTGCAATTAATTTGACCAAGGAATTTTAAGTTTCTTTTTCTTTTTACTTTTTAAATTTATTTTCCCTTTTGTCGCCCTTGTTTTTTTTTTAATTGTTATAATAGTTATTATTGTTGTTATTATTGATGTTGTTGGATAGGACAGAGAGAAATGGCAAGAGGAGGGGAAGACAGAGAAGGGGAGAGAAAGACAGACACATGCAGACTTGCTTCACCGCTTGTGAAACAACTCTCCTGCAGGTGGGGAGCTGGGAGCTCGAACCCGGATCCTTATGCCACTGGTCCTTGACCTTAGTGCCACGTGCGCTTAAACCTCTGCCCTACCACTTCACTTTCTGGAATTTTAAGTTTAAAAGTATAGTATATTTATGCAGTGGAATACTACTGAGCACTAAACAAAACTTGGAAGCATGCTAGTAAAAAATATAGCTATTTACAAAGGAGTGTGTGCATAATAAATCATTCAGCTGAAGTCTCATGATAGCTAAAAGTTATCTACAATGATAAAAATCAAATCAGCCTTTGTTTCATCAATGAATCTGATGCAGAATTGTCTGTGAAAGGATAAAAAGTTTTCCTTCATGAGGAAAATAAAATGTAATTAAGAAGGGATGGTGAGTTCATATATGTTCTCAGTTCAAACCAGATAAACTGCATGCTGCATGTGTATTTTATTGTATGAAAATTATATCTCAAAGTTAAGTAAAAGGGAAGGGATGTGTCTGTAACTACTGATATGTTATGAGATCACACCTCATCGGATAATGCCAGTGAAATCTAGTGAATGTTAAAATCTGTAAAAGCTACAATTACAATTTTTAAAAGAAATATATTGATTTATGTTACCTAGAGGTTAAAGAATGTGCTTTTATCAATGATATGTGCAACAGTGACTGACTTCCCGAAATATTTAAAAACATTTTAGTTACATGTAGACATATAGAAAGCCATTAGGTCTCTCAAAGACCCCCATGTGCCCCACCCTACATAATCTTTTGTTAACCTCAGTTCTACTGTCCTAGTCCATAGGCTTTGCTAGGCTTTGTTTATTCTCCTAAGCTTGTCTGTTTTCCTCCATGTGTGAAGTCATTCTGTATTTTCACTTCATATAGATCCTTTTAGCATTCCCTCTAGGTCTGGTTTAGCGGTAATGAATTCCTGTAGCTATTGCTTGTCTGAAAGGTTCTTGATCCCTTCTTCAAACCTGATTGATGATCTAAGAGGATAAAGCATTCTTAGGTGGAGATTGTTTCCATTCATAGCATTGGCTCTAGCTTGTCAGTTCTTTCTAAAACCCTTAGAGTTTCTGTTGAAAAATCAACTGCTGGTCTTTTCTCATCATTGTATTGGAGTTAATGATTTGTAGTCTGGATATTGACAACTCTACAATTTTGCATCTCCTTGTGCTAAGTGTCTGCAGAATGCACTCACCTCCAACTTGGGTACTTTTTTGTCACTGTGCACCAGGACTTCAGGGCCATCTCTATCTCTTCCCTTAGAAGCCTTACTCAGAGGAGTCTTTTTGCTTTGGTGCAATACACCCTGCCCAATCCAAGTGTTGCTTTTTGTACATTCTTTTTTTTTTTTTTTTAATGGTGTCCTTTGCCTTTATCTTGGTTGGAACTTGAAGGGATCATGTTAAGATAAGCAAAGAGTAGCCCAGTGAATCTCCTGGGTCTGGGCATTTATAATCTTCTTTTATTTTGGGGAAAAGTCTCACCTAAAATCTCTTCAAATATACTTTCTCTGTCACTTCTTTATTTCCCTATGGCATGAACAGTGTTTCTCTTGATGTCTCATGTTTCTCTTAGAAGACCTTCATTTGTTTAAGTATCCTGTTCTTAATTATTATTTTTTAATGTAATGGCATCTTCTAGCTTACCTTCTTGCTCTCAGCTTCAGTCTTTGATGTGTCTTCTACCAGATGCTCTCCTCCACTGAATTTTTTCAGCTTGATCACTGCTTTCTTCATCCTTGTGATCATTGTTATGAAGTCAAACTTCACCATTTATAGAAACTTTTTCAATATTCTCAATCTAGGAGAAGTTTATCTGAGTACATTTAACTGGTTTTGCATATATATAGTGATAATCACTTTTGGTCTTGCATTCAGTTCTTTTCAATACTTTTGTATTTTTTTCCTGTTCCAGCTTATGTTCATGAAAATAAAATAACAGGGAAAATTCATCTTTTTATTTGATATCACGAATCTTTCTGCTTGACTTGTTTCTTTATTATTCTCAGTAGTCTTGAGCTAAAT
>NW_026647882.1:0-36398 GCF_950295315.1 Erinaceus europaeus
CTTCCTTCCTTCCTTCCTTCCTTCCTTCCTTCCTTCCTTCCTTCATTGGGGGGTGGGGGGAGATTAGTGGTTTACAGTAAACACACTTGTTGACACATGCAAAATTTTTCAAATTTCTGCAGTACACTCTCACCCCCAGCTCAGGTCCTCTAAGACTTTTCACCAAGACCCCCCCCCCCCCCCCCAGTCCTTTACTTTGGTGCAATACACTAAGCCCTGAGTCTGTGTTTTATTTGTGGCATCCCTTTAGATAGACCACAACTGTGCTGGCCTGCAGACCTTCTTGCTGTTCTGCACACAGAACTTGATCAATTACATGTCATCACCAAAGTGCAGAATGAAATTTATTGTTGAACTTGTTAGATTCTCATCTCTTTTTCTGCTTTACTCTTACCCTACCTTGCAGGAAGGCATTGATTTTTGTTTTGGAAAATTAATTTGCTTTGTCACTGTGGGGCTTCACTGTTCTGAACTAACTTTCTTCTTCCTCTTCTTCTTCTTCTTCTTCTTCTTCTTCTTCTTCTTCTTCTTCTTCTTCTTCTTCTTCTTCTTCTTCTTCTTCTTCTTCTTCTTCTTCTTCTTCTTTTTTTAGATAGAAAGAGACAGAGGGGGAATCGGGCTGTAGCACAGCGGGTTAAGCGCAGGTGGCGCAAAGCACAAGGACCGGCATAAGGATCCCGGTTCGAACCCCGGCTCCCCACCTGCAGGGGAGTCACTTCACAGGTGGTGAAGTAGGTCTGCAGGTGTCTATCTTTCTCTCCCCCTCTCTGTCTTACCCTTCTCTCTCCGTTTCTCTCTGTCCTATCCAACAACAACAACAATAATAACTACAACAATAAAACAACAAGGGCAACAAAAGGAAATAAATAAAAAAAATAAATATTAAAAAAAAAGAAAGAGACAGAGAGATGGAGAGAGAGAAAGACACCATAGCACCAAACCTTCTTTCAGTGCAAGAGGGACTGGGCTTGAACCTGGGTCATGATTTATGCATCAAAGCAGGCACACTATCCAGGTGAGCTATTTTGTTAGCTCTATAAACTTGGTCGATAAACATTCCAGAATGAAGATAATCTATTTTAAAGTTTCACCTCCTTTCTCTCCACTAACACAATGCAAATGTGATTTTTTTGATGGTCGCTTGATTTATTATTATTTTAGTATAACCAGGGTTATCACTGGGGTTCAGTGCTGGCACTGTCAGTCTACCTCTCTAGCCCATTATTTTTTCCTCTTTTTTCTTTTTTTCTATTCTTTTTTTTTTTATTAAATTAAAAAATAATTTATTCCCTTTTGTTGCCCTTGTTATTGATATTGGATAAGACAGAGAGAAATGGAAAGAGGTGGGGAAGACAGAAAGGGGGAGAGAAAGATAGATACCTGCAGACCTGATTCACTACCGGTGAAGCCATTCTCCACAGGTGGGCAGCCAGGGGCTCAAACCGGGATCCTTATGCCGCCAGTACTTGCGCTTTGTGCTACATGCTCTAAACCCACTGCGGTACCTCCCGACTCCCTCTTCTTCTTTTTATTTTATTTGATAGGATAGAGAGTAATTGAGAAGGGTGGGGGGAATGCCTGCAGTCTTGCCTCACCATCTGTGAAGTGTCCTCCCTGCAGATGGGTAGTGGGGGCTTGAACTCAGGTCCCCAAGCATGGAAAATTAATTTGCTTTGTCATTGTGGGGCTTCACTGTTCTGAACTTTTTTTTTAAATATGTGTGCTCAACCAGATATGTCACCACCCACCCCCAGTTGCTTACTTCTTTTATTTTATTTTTTTAAATTATCTTTATTTATTGGATAGAGACAGCCAGAAATAGAGAGAAAAGGGGATGTTTCACCATTCGCAGAGTCTTCTCCTGCAGGTGGGGACCGAGGGCTTGAACCTAGGTCGTTGGAAGGAAACTTCCTTCTTCCTTCCTTTCTTTCTTTCTTTCTTTCTTTCTTTCTTTCTTTCTTTCTTTCTTTCTTTCTTTCTACCAGAGCACTGCTCAGCTCTGGTTTATGGTGGTGCAGGGCATTGTAACTGAGACTTTGGAGCCTCAGGCATAAGAGCTCTTTGCATAACTGTTAAGCTATCTACCCCTGCCCAGTTGGTTACTTTTTATTGAACTGCCTTAACATAAAGACTATAAGTGTCAAGGACACTTACTGTTAGACATGTAAAAGCTTAAGTGGTGGGTGATTCAGTGGGCTAAAAGAAGAGACTGTGAGGTAGACAGTCTACAAAGTACTTGATGGTCCTCTGCTCAGCCCTCAGGTGCAAACACATGCTAATGAGGAATTCAGGAGCATTGCCTCCAAAGCTGGCAAACAGTAATGGTAGAAAATAATTACAGGATTTCAGCCCAATTTAGCACATTATTCAAGAAGTGTTAAATGAAGAATTCTTATCCTTCAAGCATAGTGTCTCTCTCCCTCTTCTCTCCCTCTCCTCCCTCTCCTCCCTCTCCTCTCTCTCTCTCTTTCTATTCATGTAGAAAAGTACAGAAAGTAATGCAACAAGTACTCATGGGCCACTCCTTGGAATGAATAAATATTTATTGTGTGCCTGGCTTGTGTCAGCTTTCTTTAAATGAAAGAACTACATTATATCTGGTTAATGTACTCTTTGTTGTCCTTCTTCCCTCCCCAGGAGAAGCCAGTGTGATGAATTTGGTGCTCTTCTTGTCACCAAGCATCATCATTTATTTCTTTACAGTAGGGTCCAGTCCACAGGCTATATAGGGCCCACAAAATCATTTGGTCAGGTCCTGCCAAGGCAACTAGCTATTATAATATTAAGTGCTAATTAATATATATATATACATTAAAGTTAATCTTATCTACTAATAGCCAGCTTTTTTCTTTTCAAATTTTTCTAAATTTACAATTTTGATAGGACAGAGAAATTGAGAGGGGAGGGTAAGAGAGGGAAAGGAGCCTGGTTAAGTGCGTATAATACTAAGTACAAGGAAGAATCTGTGCCGTGCAAGGATCCAGGTTCGAGCCCCTGGCTCCCCACTTGCAGAGGGAACGCTTCACAAATGACAAAACAGGTCTGGAGGTGTCTGTCCTTCACTCTCCTTCTCTATCTTTCCCTCCTCTCACAATTTCTCTCTGTACTATCCAATAAAATGGAAGAAAAATGGCCATGAGGAGCAGTGAATTTGTGCCAGCACTGAGCTCCAGTGATGACCCTGGAGACAAAAAAAAAAAAAGCAAGAGAGAGACAGGGGTAAGGGTGAGATGGAGAGAGGGAGAGAGGGAGAGGAAAAGAAGAAAAGGGAGGGAGAGAGAGACAGCTTTAACTGTGCTTCACCTCTTGTGAAGCTTTCCTCCTTTACATGTGGGGACTGGGGGCTTGAACCTGGGTCCTTGTGCATGGTAATATGTGTACTCAACTGGACGTGCCAGGCCTCAAGCTTATAATTCTGTGAGTAATGTTATAAATATCCCAGTGACCCTTGGTAGAAAACAAAAAGGATTCCCTATTCCTGTTTTTATAGGACCCCTCAATATGCTAGTAACTATCCTGTGCCATAAAATATACTCAATGACTGTAGCAACCTTGTCTGAGTGACTCATTATTTCCAGGGATACACATTACAAACCCAATGCACTCCCCACACATAGTCATACAATGTTGATTTTTAGTTTTGCATTTTTATGGAATGGGTGAGACAGTTATAATTAATTTGTGCCTTCTTGATTTTTGTTTTGTGGGGGGAGCCCTTTAAATCAGAAGCCACAGGTCTTTTCTAGGGACATAGATTAAACAAATGTAGTTGCATTGTTTTCTTAGATGTTCCTTAGAGGACGAACAATTGAGTCTCCAGGGAGCAGATATTTTCCCCACATTATCTTGCCTTCTTCCAGGTTGTGAAGTGGAAATAATTGGTCTTTTATATCCACTGCGGAAATGCCTCCCCATCTGGACTCCACTTCACATGTGCTCTGACACTGACCCTAGTAAGGAGTGCTGAGGTGCCTTTTAGAAGTAGAAGAAGACCTGGGTCTGGCAAATGGTTTTCCTTTTAGAGTGCCTTAATTACCATGCGCAAAGACCTGCATTGAAGCTCTGGACCACCACAGGGAAGTGATTGCAGGGGAGAAGCTTTGTGAGTGGTGGAGCTATGCTGTGGTATCTCTGTCTCTCAGCCTCCACCTAAAACAGAAAAATGGCCACAGGGAGTGGTGGAATCATGCAGACACTGAGCTCCAGTGATGACTCTGGTGGCAAACCAAACCAAACCAAACCAAACCAAACCAAACCAAACCAAACCAGACCAAAAACCCTAGGGCTAGAGAAATAGCTCATCTGGTAAGGCACTTGCCCTGCCATGTATGACCACATGGAAGTCCTAGGACACTGTGAGAAGAAGCTTCAGTGCTGAGGTACACCACACCCACCACCGCAGGCAAAAAATTTGGCTTGGAACTGTAAAATTGTGCATGTATGAGGTCCCTACACCCCCTTCAAGAAATAAATACATAAGTAAGTAAATAAATAATAAATAAGAACTACTTTTTAAAAATGTCTTTATTGGGGAATTCATGGTTTACAGAACAGTAAAATACAGCAGTTTGTACATGCATAACATTTCCACATAACAATACAACCCCCACTAGGTCCTCCTCTGTCATCATATTTCGGGACTTGAACCCTCCCCCCAACCGCAGAGTCTTTTACTTTGGTGCAATACACCAACTCCAGTTCAAGTTCTCCTTAGTGTTTTCCCTTCTGATCTTGTTTTTCAACTCTGTCTATGAGTGAGATCATCCCATATTCATCCATCTCTTTCTGACTTATCTCACTTCACAAGATTCCTTTGAGCTCCATCCAAGATGAGGTGAAGAAGGTGAATTCACCATTTTTATAAGCTGAGTAGTATTCCATTGTGTATGTGTCGTACAATGTGCTCAGCCACTCATCTGTTGTTGGACACCTGGGTTACTTCCGGATTTTGGCTATTACAAATTGTGCTGCTATGAAGAACATAATAAGGACTTCTTCTTCTCCTTCTTCTCCTCCTTCTCCTCCTCCTCCTTCTTCAATTTTTACTTATAAAAAGGAAACACTGACAAAAACCATTGGATAAGAGGGGTACAATTCCACACGATTCCCACCACCAGAACTCTATATCCCATTCCCTCCCCTGATAGCTTTCCTATTCTTTAACCCTCTGGGAGTATGGACCCAGGGTCATTATGGGATGCAGAAGGTGGAAGGTCTGGCTTCTGTAATTGCTTCCCCGCTGAACATGGGCATTGACAGGTTGGTCCATACTCCCAGCCTATCTCTCTCTTTCCCTAGTGTGGCAGGGCTCTGGGGAAGAGGGGCTAATAAGGACTACTTCTAACCTGAGTACTCCAGGGATACTTGGCCCTGAGTCACCTTATTCTCTTACCTGTTATGCTTCTTGACTGTTGTACTTTTGGAATAGCTGGGGTGTCTAGGTAACTCCCTGTACCCAGGCTACTTGCTCCCAGATAACCCATCCCAATCTATGGGGGGCAGGCTCTAGAATCCTAATGCTCTCCCAGGGGTCATCCCCCTTCCCAAATTGATAAATGATGCTTTCCAGCTTTCTATCATCTCAGCTCTTGATCTTGCCAAGTGCTTCCAAGTCCCCAGAGGCACTTTCTGTTCTCTCTACTGGAACTGCATTAATCTCTTAGTTCATAACCTACCTCTTTAGACAGACCTTCCTTGACGAACCTCTCAGAAAATAGCCTCTCACAGCTCACCAGCTAGGCTGAAGCACTGCACTAGGCCTTGTAAATTTCCTTTGTGGCACTGGTGTCACCTGCATTGCTTAACTTGTTCTCCTGCTTGTTGTCTCCTTTTCCCCTCTATTAGATTATTGCTAAGATCTAATTTTCTTATAATTTTTAAAAACTTGTATTGAGATAACAGAGGTTGTGTATTTCAGACATTCAGCTTCACACTTCCTTGCTTTCTACTTATCACTGTGTTCCTGGTGCCTGGTATAACACATACATATAAAATACTGACTAAGTGAGAATACATGCTAGTGCAAAGTTACACTTAAGAGCCACTGGGTATACGTTTAAATCCTTATTTAAAAAATATCTAGAGGAGGCTAACTTCTTCTCTGAAAAATTATATATCTATATATCCTTTTCTTTTTGCAAGTCCTCAGAATGGAAGGTAGTATAACATGTCTTTGAACCCAGTCCTGATCCTAATTTTTGATCTTGCTCTCATTATCTGATAATGAATAGTAATGCTAAAGACAAAAAAATTCACAACAGATTAAAAAATTGCTATATTTAAAAATGTGTTTTTAAGACACACACACACACACACACACACACACACACACACACACACACACACACACACACACACACACACACACAGCACTACTTACCTCTGGCATATGCAGTGCCAGAACTGGGTCCACATGCTTGTAAATCTGTGTGCTCCACTGCTCAACCATCTTCCTGACAACAATAATAATCAACCTTAAGGTGCATTCACTGATTGAGTCAGTACTTTTTTTTCCCTCCAGGATATTACCGGGGCTCAGTGCCTGCACTACGAACCACTGCTCCTAGAGGCCATTTTTTTCCCTTTTGTTACCCTGGTTGTTTTGCCATTGTTGTGGTCATTATTATCATTGTTATTGACATCATTGTTGTTGGATAGGACAGAGAAATGGAGAGACGAGGCTCCCAGGATAAATTTTAGTGTACCCACCTTGTAGAGCCTGAAAGACTAACTTGGGAAGCATCATACTTGATGTAGTGAAACTAGTGCTATTCTTGTCCTAGAATGAATAGGTACTAATAGGTGCTGTAGTTACTGAGATGCTTTGCAAGCTAGATATTTGCATTACTACATTACTTTGCACATAGGAAATGTATAGTTCATCTGTTAAAACAGAATAAATCAGTGATGTGATTGGCTTCCTTGACCTCAGAACCAAATTGAACTGGTTTGATTTCACTTTATCCCCCAATGCTCAGTACATATCCTTTTCTCCTATCTAGCTCCATCTTTTTCTTAAGATGAAATACGACATTTTTTTACTCCTTCCCAATATAGGGGTTTCTTTTTAGCTACCAGTTTTATTGCTGGAACTCTGTCTCTGCATGACTCCACTGCTCTGGCAGTTCATTTTTTTTCTTCACATAGTGAGAGACAGAAAGAGGGAGAGACCGAAGGAGAGACACTACCACACTTTTTTTTTTTTTTGCCTCCAGGGTTATTGCTGGGGCTCAGTGCCTGCACCATGAATCCACTGCTCTTGGAGGCCATTTTTTCCCCCTTTTGTTTCCCTTGTTGTTGTAACCTTGTTGTGGTTATTATTGTTGATGTTGTTCATTGTTGGATAGGACAGAGAGAAATGGGGAGAGGAGGAGGAAGACAGAGAGGGGGAGAGAAAGATAGACACCTGCAGACCTGCTTCTCTGCCTGTGAAACGACTCCCCTGCAGGTCGGGAGCTGGGGTCTCACACAGGGATCCTTAGGCCGTCTGCGCTTTGCCCCGCCTGTGCTTAACCTGCTTGCACTACCGCCTGACCCCCACTACAGCACTTCTATGCTGCTTGTAAAGCTTCTCTCTACAGGCACTTCTGTGTAGTGGTGGGGAGGCTTGAACCTGGGTCCTTGTGGACAGTAATGTATGTGCTCTACTGGGTGGGCCATCTCCTGACCCCTCAAGTAGAGGCTTAAAGGTGTTTGGGTGGATTTAACAAAGCTGTGAGTTAAATACTGGCTCTCTATCATAGATTTCATTTGTATGTGGCATCTGAGGAGGTCTACCCTGGTTTGCTTGGAACAGTCCCATTTGATGTCTCTTGTTCAAGCACAATTATTAGTAGTGGTACCTTCACTCTTAGAAGTAGTTCACTTTGCAGGACAAATGATAGAGGTCACTTGCTCTAGAATGATCTTCCCCCATAGCTTCCCATTTTCATTCAGCTGCTATTTGCATAAAACAGTCTCAGAGACGGGATGGTGCTATAGAGCACACACGTTGTCATGCGTGAAGACCTTGACACTTGCTTCTTGTGTGACTTCTGGACTTCCCTGACTTGGATGATCAGAAAAGCCTAGACCCCTTGGCACATTTTATTTTATTTGTGATTTAATAGTAATTGTCAAGATTGTGGGATAAGAGGGGTACAATTCCATACAGTTCCCACCACCAGAATTCCATGTCCTATCCCCTATTCTTTATCCCTCTGGAGCTACTCTCTTCCCTAATCCAGCTTTCTGGTCCTTTTTCCAGCCATGACATCATCTCCCCAGATAATAACTTGGATCCACCTGCATATCAGATTTCAGGCTCAGGGGAAAAAAAGAAAAGAAAAAAACAAAACAAAACTAGTATAGCCACAGCCCTTTTGGAATATAACTAAAATATGCCTACTAGCTATCTACAAAACAGAGACCCTCCCCCCAACTTTTCATCTGCACTATTCCAGCCTTTAGGTCCATGATTGGTCAACAATTTGTTTGGCTTTGTATGTTAACTCTCTTGTCAACCACAAGATTCCAGATACTAGCATGATGCTGACCAAACTTCCCTAGCCAGACAACCCCACCAATGTGTCCTGGAGCTCTGCTTCCCCAGAGCCCTTCCACTAGGGAAAAAGAGAGTCAGGCTGGGAGTATGGATTGACCTGTCAATGCCCATGTTCAGCAGAGAAGCAATTACAGAAGTCAGACCTTCCATCTTCTGCATCCCACAATGACCTTGGGTCCATACTCCCAGAGGGATAAAGAATAGGAAAGCTATCAGGGGAGGGGATGGGATACAGAGTTCTGGTGGTGGGAATTGTGTGGAGTTGTACCCCTCTTATCCTATGGTTTAGTCAGTGTTTCCTTTTTATAAATAAAAAATAAAAAAAGAAATATTGTCTGAGAAAATGGTGTCAGAGTAGAGAAAAGGGCTAGAAAGTTGGAGTAGGGCAGAGAGTAGTTCCCATTCTTGAAAAAATTCAGTGGATAAAATGAACTATTTACTTACATCCACCTGACTCAAGGCGTAGATATAAATATAGATCTACATATCTATATCCATGTCTTTATCTATCTATCTATCTATCTGTCTATCTACCTATCTATCAATCTCTATATCTCAGATATAGAGATATCTCAGAGCCTGTGTAACTTCTGAGTTCTTATTGGTCAGAGCTAGCAGCTTGTGGTCATATCTGGGAACATTACAGGCTGCAACTCGTTTCAGGATCAATGTTCTTTGAGTGGAAGGGCAGGATACCTCAGCCTCACTTTGAAGACTGAGGCTGTCCCTACCACTATGGCTTTACAGTGAGGGCATGGTCCTGGGATGGCCTGGAAGAGGGTTTGTGATGACGTTCCTGATGGAAGTGACCATTGGTGGTGCAAAGTCCCTCTCCCCTCTTACTTTCTCTCTGTCTTATCAAATAAAGAAAATAAAAAAAAAAAAAAAAAAAAAAAAGAATAATAAAAAAAGAAAGAAAAAAGGCTGCTGGGAGTGGTGGATTCCTTGTGTAGGCACTGAGCCTCAGTGAAAACCCTGATGGCAGTAAAAAAAAAGAAAAGAAAAGAAAAAGTAACATTTCCTTTGAGGACATTGAGGAAGTTGTGTTCCTCATATCACAGATAGGAGCTGAACTGGTCTTTGGCTTACATACCACAGGGAGAGGATGATACTCTTTTGTAAAATACCTGTAGAGGTAGGAAGGACTCTCCTTAGTTTAAATGAACTAAATATTAAATTAAGTAGGGGTTGGTGCACTCACAAAGTGAGAAGAAAGACTAGAAAGAAAACATTCTCTCTTATTTTGCAAGTGCCATGTAGGACAGAGGGTGAAGAGAGATTAGCAAGCTATTTTTGTTACATAAAACAACTCTATTAGCAGAGCTTTGGAAAAATTAATCTAAACTTTGGAAAAATTAATCTAAACTTGTCACCAGAAGGATGTAGCATTCATGAATGCCCTGCCATTTCTCTTTGATTGCACACTGTGATACCAGGGGCTTGAGGTGGGGGTAGAGGAAGAATATAGAGATAAGAAACCTTCTGAACTATTGAAATAGCTATTAAGTATGAGTATTCTCATATTTTCATTTATTTAAAACGTAAACACAGTCACTGTGTCACCCACATGTATATGCAAAAGTCATTAAAACATTAATTTAAAAGAATATCTGCATCCCTGTGTCTGTAACCACATTATTCACAACAGCCAGAATATGGAAGCAACCCAGATAAACTTCCCATCTGCCGGGCTAGCCTTGCAGGTGGGAGAGAGGATCCAGGGACTCCTGGTGGCATGGTAATACAATTCTTTATTGATCGGGAGCTTTCCAGAGTCGGGTGTGAGCACAGCGGGTTAGGCCACATGGCACCAGACCACAATGGCCCACCTCCTGCTCTGCACACCAGCCCTTCTCCTGGTCGGGACGCGGGAGAGAAAAAGAGAGTGAAACCAGGAACAGAAGTGGGTTTTATGGGATAAAAACCAGAAGTGGCAAGTCGGAAACGGAAATGGCTAGGAAAGGGGGTGAAGAGAGGCAAAAGGCATGCTGGGAAGGTGCCTGAGTGAGATCATTCCATATTCATCCTTCTGTTTCTGACTTATTGCACTTAACATGATTTCTTCAAGCTCCACCCAAGATGGGCTGAAAACAGTGAAGTCACCATTTTTAATAACTGAGTAGTATTCCATTGTGTATTTATACCACAGCTTGCTCAGCCACTCATCTGTTGTTGGACACCTGGGTTGCTTCCAGGTTTTGGCTATTACAACTTGTGCTGCTAAGAACATATGTGTATACAGATCTTTTTGGATGGGTGTGTTGGGTTCCTTAGCATATATCCCCAGGAAAGTAGTTGCAGGATCATAGGGTAGGTCCATTTCTAGCCTTCTGAAAGTTCTCCAGACTGTTTTTCACAGGGGTTGGACCAATTTACATTCCCACCAGCAGTGCAGGAGGGTTCCTCTGACCCCTATAACCTCTCCAGCACTTGCTGCTGTGACCTTTTCTGATGTATGACATTCTCACAGGAGTGAAGTGGTATCTCATTGTTGTCTTTATTTGCATTTCTCTGACAATCAAAGACTTGGAACATTTTTTCATGTGTTTCTCAGCCTTTTGGATCTCGTCTGTGGTGAATATTCTGTCCATGTCCTCTCCCCATTTTTGGATGGGGTTATTTGTCTTCTTCTGGTTGAGTTTGGCAAGCTCTTTATATATTTTGGTTATTAGCCTGTCTGATGTATGGCATGTAAAGATCTTCTCCCATTATGTGAGGGTCTCTTTGTTTGGGTAGTGGTTTCTTTTGCTGTGCAGAAGCTTTTTAATTTGATGTAGTCCCATAGGTATATACTTACCTTAGTCTTCTTTGTAATCGGATTCGTTTTACTGAAGATGTCTTTAAAATTTATGCAGAAAAGAGTTCTGCCAGTATTTTTCTCTAAGTATCTGATAGTTTGTGGTCTAACATCCAAGTCCTTGATCCACTTGGAATTTACTTTTGTATTTGGTGAAATACAGTGGTTCAGTTTCATTCTTCTGCATGTTTCAACCCACTGTTTCCAACACCATCTGCTTTCCCCATGTAATAGTCTGGGCCCCTTTGTCAAAGATTAGATGTTCATAGGTGTGGGGGCTTACTTCTGGGCTCTCAGTTCTATTCCATTGGTCAGTGTGTCTATTCATGTTCCAGTACTCAGCAGTTTTGATGACAATGGTCCTATAATACAATTTGAGATCTGGGAGTGTGATGCCTTTGGTTCTATTCTTTCTTCTCAAGATTCTTTTGGCCATTCTAGGTCTTTTCTGGTTCCAGATAAACATTTGTAGCATTTGTTCTATTCTCCTGAAAAAGGTGGTTGGGATCTTGATGGGGATAGCATTAAATTTGTATATGGCTCTGGGTAGTGTATTCATTTTGATGATGTTAATTCTTCCAACCCATGAACATGGAATATCTTTCCACTTCTTTGTGTCTTTTTCAATTTCCTTGAGTAGTGACTCATAATAATTTCCAGTATACAAGTCTTTCACTTCTTTGGTTAGGTTTATTCCTAGATATTTTGTTGTTTTTGTTGCTATAGTGAAAGGAATTGATTTCTGGATTCCATCTTCTTCTAACTTAGTGTTTGTATAGAGGAATGCCACTGACTTTTGAATGTTAATTTTGTAACTTGACACTTTACTGTATTGCCTGATGATTTCCAAAAGCTTTTTGCTGGATTCTTTAGGTTTTTCTGTGTAGAGTCTCATGTCTACAAATAGGGAGAGTTTCACTTCTCTTCCAGTTTGTATCCCTTCAATTCCTTGCTCCTGCCTGATTGCTATGGCAAGAACTTCCAACACTATGTTGAATAGTAATGGTGATAGTGGGCATCCCTGTCTAGTACCTGATCTGAGGGGAAATGCTTCCAGTTTTTCACCATTGAGTATGAGTATACAACCTCTTTAAAATGAAATTGTCATACTTCATGGGGATGTAGGATTTTAAAAGGCTGTTCTAGGGATACTTCCTTGGGAATTTTGACTGAGAATATTAGAACCTCCACTTTATACAGGGATGACCTGGGAAGTGGCCCAGTAGCTATAGTGTTGGACTTAAAAATATGCCAAACCAGTCTTGGGTGCTGGGCGGTAGCGCGGCGGGTTAAGCACAAGTTGCGCAAAGTGCAAGGACCAGCTTAAAGCTCCCTGTTCCAGCTCCCAGCTTCCCACCTGCAGGAGGTTCACTTCGCAAGTGGTAAAGCAGGTCTGCAGATGTCTATCTTTCCTCCTCTTTGTCTTCCCCTTCTCTCTTGATTTCTCTCTGTCCTATTCAACAACAATAACAGCTATAACAATAGTAACAACAGGAGTCGGGCAGTAGTGCAGCGGGTTAAGCGCAGGTGGCGCAAAGCACAAGGACAGGCTTTAGGATACCGGTTTGAGTCCTTGGCTCCCCACCTGCAGGGGAGTTGCTTCACAGGCGGTGAAGCAGGTGTGCAGGTGTCTCTCTTTCTCTCCCCCTGTTGTCCCCTCCTCTCTCCATTCTCTCTGTCCTATCCAACAACAACAATAATAACTACAAAAAAACCCCCAATAATAACAACCACAGCAAGGGCAACAACAAGGGTAACAAAATGGGGGAAAAAAAAAAAAGGAATTCTAGAGTTCAGTTCCTGGCATCACATGTGCTAGAGTGATGTTCTGTTTGTTGATCTCTCACTATCTCTTTCTCTCATAAATAAAATATATAAGAACTCACAGTAGGGTTCAGGAGATAGCTCACTAAGTAGTGTGTTTCTTAGCAGTCCTATGACCATGGCTTTCAGCCCCAGCACCATGTGGGAGGTACTATGGATGGTGGGATGACCTTATGATGTTTCTTTCTCCCTCCCTCTCCCCTTCTCTCTTTAAAAAAAAAAAAAAAGAAAATTGGGCTCAGGAGGTATTCAGCAGTATCATTCATGTACAGACCCTAAGTTCATCATGAGATGCTAGAGGAAAATAATTAGCCTGATTCTGTAAAGAAGATCCTTGGGGAGAGGTTTATTGCATAAGGAAGCATCATGACAGCAAGTTAAAATGACTTGCTTAATCTCACACTCCAGTCAACATTGAAAACAAACTCACCAGTGCTACCTAATGTGAATACACACCAGGGAGCAGGATGATTAGTTTCTAGACCCACACCTGCAGTAAATAATTCCTATGTCTTTGTGCCATCTTCATTATTTTAAAGTGAGAAATACATAGCCAAGTGTTGTTTACTTGAAAAAAAATTCAGATAAAGAGAGAAGACACCACAGTACCACTCCACTGTTCATATAATATTGCAACACAACATAGCTGCTTGTTGTGTTTCCGTGTAGTTTCAGGAGCTTGAAGTCAGGTCATTGAGGATGGTATAGTATATCATGGTGCTGATAGACTAAGATGGTGGCTGCTAAGCTAATTTGGGCCTGTTCTGTCACTCAGAGTCCTCATGAACTTCTCTCTTCAAGGGAAAAGACAAATAACAGATGCTTCCATTTAGCAGATGTTTCAGTATTGGTGGGCCCCCTCCCCTCATCCTGCAGGTGACACACATGATGAGTGTGGTGACCATCCAAGGATGTTCTCAGAGAAAGAACCAAGGTCTTGTTATCAATGGACAGTGGACAGACACCTACATCCACTGTCTGCCTTCCCATTCTTGTATTCAACCATCAAAGCACAGTGTACCTAACCTTGGACAGAGGCTTTATCTCTTGTCTTTGGCCCTCTTCTCTCTTTGAAGAGTGTATACTTTCTAAATATTTATTTATTTATTTATTTATTTATAGTTTACTTAATAAATTTGACAACACAATCCTCTTGAATTGCCTATAAAATAGGTGGTATACACCATTAGGTTCACTGTCACAGAGAAGTTTAATATCTTGGAACTGGCAGGTGGCTTATGTGGTTGAATATATTTGTTGGGGGCTGGGAGGTAGCGCAGGGGTTAAGTGCACATGGCACAAAGCACAAGGACCAGCATAAGGATCCTAGTTCGAGTCTCCCCCCACTGCCCACCTGCAGAGGGGTCACTTCGCAGGCGGTGAACCAGGTGTCTCTCTCTCCCCCTCTCTGCCTTTCCCTCCTCTCGATTTCTCTCTGTCCTACCCAACAACGACAACAGCAATGACAACAATAATGACAACAACAAGGGTAACGACAAGGGCAACAAAATGGGAAAATGGCCTCTAGGATCAGTGGGTTTGTAGTGCAGGCACTGAGTCCCAGAGATAACCCTGAAGGCAAAAAAAAAAAAAAAAAAAAAAGTCAAAAAAGAATACACTTGTTACCATATGCTAGAACCTCAGTTCAAGCCCCAGACTGTCACTTGGGAAAGCCTGCAGTGGGGAAGCTTCATGAGCTGTGCTCAGGTGTCTCTCCTCTGTCTCTCACCTTTATTTTGAGGGCAGAAAAAAACAAAAAACAAAAAAGGAGTCAAATGCTTGATCAGAGTTATACAGCTGGCAAGTGGTCAGTGTGATCTACCTTGATCTCCTCACCCTTGAAGCAGGCCTGGCAACTTCTTTCAGAATTGGCCACTTCTTCCCTGTGCTGCCAGCTTCACCCGACTCATGTCTTTGGGATGGCATTAAGCTCAAAAATAATTTTTTCCATTGACTGTAGGGATTCATCTGGGATTTGTGTTTACACAATTCCACCACTCCTTGTGGACTTTTTTTTTTTTTTTTTTTTTTTAATAGAGAATGAAAAGCAGAGAAAGAGAAACAGACAAGGAAAGATGTCGTCACATCATTGCTTTTCCACTTATGTGGCATCTCTTTTATGTGGTGCTCCAGGGCAGTGTCTGGGGACTTGAGCCTGGGTCTTTGGCCTGTTAAATTATGTGCTCTACTGGGTGAGCCATCTCCCAAACCCTTGTCATGACATTAATCAACAGAATACTCCCACAAACAGAGAGCCCCTCAAGGGTGGGTCATGAAGTCATGCTTGTTTCTGTGGTACAGGAATCTTGATCTATATCCTTATGGTCCCAGAGTAGTAGTGCATGGCACATATTCATTAAAAAATCATATATAGGGGGTCACGCGGTGGCACACATGATTGAGCACATATAGTACTAAGTGCAAGGACCCACACGGGATCCGATTTTGAGCCCCCACTTTCCCACCTGCAAGGGGGGGCATGCTTCACAAACAGTGAAGCCTGTCTGCAGGTGTCTGTTTTTCTCTCTTCCTCTCTATCTCCCTATTCTCTCTCAGTTTCTCTCTGTCCTATCCAATAAAATGGAAGAAATGGCTGACAGGAGCAGTGGATTTATACTATCAGCACCGAGCCCCATCCATAACCCTGGAGCCAGGGAGGATATATATATATATATATATATATAAATTACTGTTGATACCAGGTTTATCACAGGGGCTTAGTGCCTTCACATGCGCCCACTGTTCCTAGTGGCCATTTAAAAAAAAAGATTATGTTTTATTGATTAATTCCCACCAGAGTTATTGCTGGGGCTTGGTAACTGCATGATGAAATCACTGCTACCGGTGACCATTTGTTACCTACCTGCTTTCTTCCCTTCCCTTCCCTTCCCTTCCCTTCCCTTCCCTTCCCTTCCCTTCCCTTCCCTTCCCTTCCCTTCCCTTCCCTTCCCTTCCCACCCTTCCTTCTTTCTTTCTCTCTCTCTCTCCCTCTTTCTCTCTTTCTTCTTTTCTTTCTGTTTTATTCGATAGGACAGAGAGAAATTGAGAGGGGAGAGGGAGATAGAGAGGGAAAGAGAAAGATAGACACCCGTAAATCTGCTTCACCACTTGTGAAATGCCCCCCCCCCCCCAGCCCCATCCCCCAAAGATAGGGGCCATAGGCTTGAATGAGGGTTCTTGCACATGGTAACCTGTGTGTTCAACCTGGAGCGTCACTGCCTGGTCTATTGGTGGCCATTTCTTTTTTTCTTTTTGTTGATAGAGACAGAGAGAAATTGAAAGGGAAGGGGGAGAGAGAGAGGGAGGGAAAAAGAAACCTGCATCACTCTTCATCACTTGTGAAGCTTCTTCCCTGCAGGTGAGAACCAGTGGCTTGAACCTGGGTCCTTGCTCATAGTAAAGTGTGTGCTCTACTGGGTGCAACACCATCTGGCCCCAGGTATATGTATTTTATAATGTTAACTGGTGGAATATAATGAATATTTGCTGAACGATTAACTAAAGCATTTTGTAAGGCATAACACAGTTGCTTAACTATAGCCTAATTTGGCCTGCTGCCTGACTTTGCAACTGCCCACATGCTTACAACGTTTTTTTTTTTTTTTTTATGGATGTATGTTTGCAAACCATATGATAGTAGGGAACACTAATTCCAAACCCCAGTTAACTGAAATATTATCCCTCCCCAAAGGATTCTGCTCTCCTCATTAGTAGAAATATGGCATAAGCAACTGTTGTTGCTCTCTTTTGGATTTTGTCAATAACAGATTTGAGGAAATATATTTGCTAGCTTATTATATAATTACTTCAGAGGAATCTCAATTTTCCTCTTGACTTGCAAAGCCTAATCAATTCATTGGCCTTCTAACACTATTGTTGCTAACATTTTTTGACAAGAGATATTAAAAATGTGAAAGGAGGTTAAGAGACATCTCATCTTATCTGGATGAGGATCCGGGTTTGAGGACCCCCCAACAACACATGATAGTATCATGAAGAACAGGTGTCTTGCTGTTTCCCCTCCTTCATCTTTCCTCTCCCAACCCCTCCTGTCAACAGTAGAGGTGAAATGACACAGGTGCAATACCCCACAGCATTAAAAAAAAAAAAGTAAAATTCTTTGTCTGATTAAATGGGATAAAGTTTGTGAATTTTTGGTCAATGTTAGATACATGTTTTTCTCTCTCCTTCTAGACATAACTTGGAGTAGTGAAAGCAGGTATCTTGCCACTTTCTGAAAGTTCATGCCATACCACTTTCACAAAACATACCTATACTAGTCTCTGCTTTTGCTAACCAAAAGAAGCCTGAAGATGATTTCACTTTCATGAAAAAGGAGAACAAAATGGGAAGAAAAGAAAATAGCATTCAGCATTGGTTTGCAGCAGCTATCCACAAACAAATGAACACCCAGAGGCCAAGCAGCCCCCTGCTTCTCAGTTGGGAACTCCTTTACACAGGCTGTGTGCTTATTATAAGAGCTTTACTTCTTACTACATGTTAGCATGCTTCAGGTGTTATATGTATATTAGTTGGCAGGAGTTTTTTTTTTTTTTACTTATTTTTTAAAATTTTTATTTATAAAAGCAAACACTGACAAAAAACATACAATTTGCACCACCAGAATTCTGTATCCCATCCCATCCCCTGATAGCTTTCCTATTTTTTATCCCGCTGAGAGTATGGACCCAGGGTCATTATGGGGTGCAGAAGGTGGAAGGTCTGACTTCTGTAATTGCTTCCCCGCTGAACATGGGCTTTGGCAGGTCGATCCATACTCCCAGCCTGCCTCTTTCTTTACCTAGTGGGGCAGGGCTCTGGGGAAGCGGAGCTCCAGGACATATTGGTGGGGTCGTCTGCCCAGGGAAGTCCTGTTGGCATCTGGAACCTGGTGGCTGAAAAAAGAGTTATATATAGAGCCAAACAAATCAAATTGATGGGGTTTACAGTCAACAATATTTACACACCTTTCGCATATTTGGGAGCTACTTTCTTCCCTGATCCAGCTTTCTAGCCTTTTTTTCCAGCCATGACATCATCTCCCTAGACAATAACTTGGATCCACCTGCATATCAGATGTTAGGCTCAGGAAAAACAAAAAACAAAAGTAGTATAGTTATGGGCTCTTTGGAATATAACTAAAATAGGACTACTAACTATCTACAAAACGGATACCCCCACACTCTGAACTATTCCAGCCTTGAGGTTCATGATTACTCAACAATTTACTTATTTTTAAAAACTGATTTAATAATGATTGACAATACTGTAGGATAAGAGGGGTACAATTCCACACAGTTCCCACCACCAGAGTACTGTACCCCATCCCCTCCATTGGAAGCTTCCCTATTCTTTATCCCGGTGGGATTATGGAACCAGATCATTATGGGGTGCAGAAGGTGGGAAGTCTGGTTTCTATAATTGTTTCTTTGCTGGACATGACTTTGGTAGGTTGATCCATACCCTCAGCTTGTTTCTGTCTTTCCCTAGTAGGATAGGGCTCTGGAGAGGTAGGGTGAGGTTATCTGACCAGAGAAGTCAGGTTGGCATCATGGTAGCCCCTGCAACTTGGTGGCTGAAAAGCATTAAGGTATAAAGCAGAACAAATTGTTTAATAATGAGGAACCTATAGGTAAGAATGTAGCTGATGAGAATTGGGGTCTTCATGTTGGAGGGATCTAGGAACTCTATTTTAGGTATATCCTGCCGAACTGGGCTAGCTTCACGGGAGGTAGAGAGACGACCAGGGACTCATGGCTGAACTGGGAAGCAATATCTCGTTTATTAATCAGATACATCACCTTTTTTTTTTAAATAATTTTTTTTATTTAAGAAGATTAATTAACAAAACCATAGAGTAGGAGGGGTACAACTCCACACAATTCCCACCGCCCAATCTCCATATCCCACCCCCTCCCCAGTAGCTTTCCCATTCTGTATCCCTCTGGGAGCATGGACCCAAGGTCATTGAGGGTTGCAGAAGGTAGAAGGTCTGGCTTCTGTAATAGCTTCCCTGCTGAACATGGGTGTTGACTGCTTGGTCCATACTCCCAGTCTGCCTCTCTCTTTCCCTAGTAGGGTGGGTCTCTGGGGAAGCTGAGCTCCAGGACACAGATACATCGCCTTTTATGCATCTCTTCACTGGAAGTGGTAAGGGAAAGGAAATGACTAGGAGAGGGGGCAGAGCAAAAAAATGAGCCCGAACAGAACATAGAAAGCTTCCATCTAACCAGTGGGGATTAAACCAATACCCTGCAGACAGGGCAGGACCCAGGTAAAACAGTGATTATGTAAATAGACCAGATCGTAAGTAATACTAGCGAACCTAATGTGATGATCAAAACAGAAAGTCTTATAAGCAGAATTTAGAAGCATACCAACAATATCCCAAGGGGACTTTACTAATTTTAGTTGGCAGGATTTGCTAGGTTATCTTTGGGGTCAAAAATTCTCAGAACTTTCCATACAAACAGTTTTTTTTTTTTTTTTTTACATTATTTCAGTTTATGAGAGATCACAGAGGAACACTGGACTTTCTATAGTGGGAGAACCTTGTAGTTGGTTGGTTTGAGGGTAAGTGACTTTAGAAATATGGCACATCAGGTTTGTTTCTCTAGGTTGTGCTGGGGTCAGTATCCTTTAGGACAAATCATGTCAAATTAAAGATAGACTTTTTTTGGGAGTTGGGTGGTAGCACAGTGGATTAAACGCAGGTGGCACAAAGCCCAAGGACCAGCACAAGGATCCTGGTTCCAGCCCCAGGATCCTCACCTGCAGGGGAGTCGCTTCACAGGCGCTGAAGCAGGTCTGCAGGTGTCTCTCTCCTCTCCCCTGTCTTCCCCTCCTCTCTCCATTTCTCTCTGTCCTATCCAACAACAGTGACATCAGTAACAACAACAATAAGTACAACAATAAAAAACAACAAAAGCAACTAAATAAATAAATAAATATTTTTAAAAAGATAGACCTTTTTTGTACAGTTAGGTCCTCAAGTGTTGGATGACAGTGACTAGGACTGCAGGTCATGCAACTATTTATGATCTAACTATTCACCCTTCTCATGAGGAGAAAGGTGAAACTCAACAGACCTATAAGCAATATTTCCCATACATTAAAAAAAAAATCAGGAACTTAAAAAAATTTTATTTTATGTATTTATTCCCTTTTGTTGCCCTTGTTTTATTGTTGTAGTTATTATTGTTGTCATCATTGTTGGATAGGACAGAGAGAAATGGAGAGAGGAGGGGGAAGACAGAGGAGGAGAGAAAGATAGACACCTGCAGACCTGCTTCACCGCTTGTGAAACAACTTCCCTGCAGGTGGGGAGCTGGGGGCTCGAACTGGGATCCCCACGCCGGTCCTTGCGCTTTGCGCCACCTGCACTTAACCCACTGAGCTACAGTCCTACTCCCACCAGGAACTATTTATAGGTCTTTGTCTACATATATACTTTTGCTACATGTCTTAGCTCTTTAAAGTCTTTAAAAATTTATGTTCAGAGTGTTTTCCTGTTCACTTTTCATTTATCAAGAAGAAACTATAAATACAACTTAACAATGCCATCGTTTTTCATTAGCTCTAATGGATTTGTGACAACGTATGCTGTGTAATGTTTTTTTCCCACTTCCCTGAGTGCTCCTGGGCTAGATCATTTAGCAATATTACAAAATCTTCTGTACTGATGGAAAAAGCTTCTGACTCTAAATTAAAAGAAAAATCACATGTGTATTACAATATCATGTGATCTCTTAGTCACTTTTGGAAACTGTTTGAAATCACACACATTCCTTTGTCTTCACATGCTTATTTCTCTGGTATTCACAAACACTTAAGATTTGAGGTAGCTTCCAAAAGACCTTTAGAAGTCTAAGTCAGTTTTTATTTCATCATGCTACAAATTTATTTTGAATTAAACTCTGTGTTTCATGGGTTATTATTCTGGAGCCAAACTATAAAACTGTTTTAATTTGGAACATTTTCAACCTGGCCCAGCCACTTTGTTTACAAGTAAGAAAGGAAGGTAGGGAGAGAGATTATGAAATGCACTCACAGTCACATGACTAGATAATGGCAGAACAAAGATAAAAGCCAGGATGCACATACTAAAAATTCCTAGGTGAGGTAGTTTCCTTTCTTTTTTTCCTTTCAGTTTTTGGAATGAAATTGTCCAGAAACTTGAGTGTGAAGAAACTATGAAAATCCAAGCTCTTACTTTTATTACTTTAAATATCTTATTGATGATTTTAATAATGGCTTACAATATAAGATTACAGAGGTTTAGTTCCATCTACTACCAAAGTTCTATAACCCTTTCCCCATAATCATAATCATAATCATAATTTTTTTTTGGTTCCAGGGTTATTGCTGGGGTTCGGTGCCTGCACCATGAATCCACCGCTCCTGAAAGCCACCCCTTCCCCTTTCTTACCCTAATTGCTTTACCATTGCTGTGGTTATCATAATCGTTGTTATCAGTGTCGTTGTTGTTGGATAGGACAGAGAGAAATGGAGAGGGGAGGGGAAGACAGAGAAGGGGAAAGAGAGACCCAACCTGCAGACTTGTTTCACCGTCTGTGAAGCCAGCCCCCTCCCTGCATGTGGGGAGCCGGGGGTTCGAACTGGGATCCTTCGGCCGTTCCCTGCGCTTTGCGCCACCTGTGCGTGCGTAACCCACTGCGCCACCACAGGACCCCATAATCCTAATTCTTACAAAGATGCAGTTTAGCCCTTCCCCTCCCCCTCCTCCGCTACTTACCCTCTTCTCTTCCTCCTCACCACCCCTTCTCTCCCCTCCCCACTTTCTTTCTTTCATAAGTGCATGAGTTTTAGTTGTCTGTATTTCAGATATAAGCGAAAGCATCTCGTAGTTATTTGACTGCTTCCTGTTTTCAATACGTATATTCACCTCCAGTTCCATCTATTGTATCCATTGTGTCCTTAAGGACACACTATTATTCTTTTAATTGCAAAGTAGTGTTGAATATCCATCCCACAACTTTTTAAAAATAACTTTCCAATTAAAAATTTTTTAATATATATTCCCTTTTACCCTTATTGTTTTATTGTTATAGTTATTACTGTTGTTGATGTCGTCATTGTTGTATAGGGCAGAGAGAAATGGAGAGAGGAGGGGAAGACACAGAGGGTGAGAGAAAGAGAGACACCTGCAGACCTGCTTCACCACCTGTGAAGGGATTCCCCCGCAGGTGGGGAGCCAGGCCTAAAACCAGGATCTATGCGGGTCCTTGTGCTTTGCGCCACGTGCGCTTAACCCGCTGTGCTACCGCCCAACTTCCAACTTTTTTTTTTAATTCCAGGGTTATCACTTGTGAAGTGACTGCCCTGCAGCTGGGAAGCCATGAGCTCAAACCATGTGCTTTGTACTATGTTTGTTTAACGTGGTGCATCACTGCTGGGCTCCCCCACAACTTGTTTAGCCAGACATGGGTGCATGGGAATTTTGGTTGCATCTACTCCTTGACTATTGTGAATAATGCAGCTATGAGCATAGAGGTAAATATGACCCTTAGAATTAGTGTTTTCCCTGTTCTTTGGGAACAGGAGTAGGGAGTAGTTTTGCTAGATCATAGAGTGCTTATTTTTGTTTGTTAAAGAGCTCTCCACACTGTTGTCCATCGGGGGCTACACCACTTTGTATTCCCACCAACAGTGTAACAGAGTTCCCTTTTGTCCACATCCTTGTCAACAGGTGTCATTTCTAATTTTTTGGTCTAGACCATTCTCTTAAGTGTGAGGTAAATCCTAATTTGGTTTTAATTTGCATTTCTTTTTAATTATATATATATATATATATATATATATATATATATATATATATATAGTTATTATTGGATAGAGACAGAGAAATTGAGGGGAGAGGGAATATAGAGGGAAAAAGACAGAGAGACACCTGTGGCCTTGCTTCACCACTTGTGAAGCTTTCCTCCTGCAAGGTGAGAACCAGGGACTTGAACCTTGGTTTTTGTGCACCGTAGTGTGTACTCTTAACCACGTGCACCACCACCTATCGCAGCCTGCTTAATTTGCATTTCTAATAGTAAGTGAAGTGCCACATTATTTCATGTCTGTGAGCCATCTGTATATCTTCTTCTTCTTCTTCTTTTTTTTTTTGGTGTGTGTGTATACCAAGATATATTTTATTTTTAAATTTTACTATTTTAATTTTAAAAATTTTTTATTAGTAGAGTGTTACAAGATTGTAAGATTGCAATTTATAGTGCCGCACCACACCTACCACCAGACTTCTGTATCACTGCTCTCCCACCTCACAAAGATAACTACCATAGTCCTCATAAGTCTTACAGTTTGCTTGCTTCCATTTTGTTTGAATTTTTCTTGTTAAGTTCATGTAAACAAGATCTCTAGATTCCACATATGAGTGAAACCATCTGGTAGTTACCCTTCATCTCTTTAATAATTTCGCTAAGCATTTTGTCCCAAAGGACACAATATCATATTTTTGATTACAGAGTATTATTCCATGGAATATGTATATAAACCATAATTTCTTTAGCCAGTCATCTGATGATGGGCATTTAGGCTGCTTCCACTCTTTGGCTATTGTGAATAAGGCAGGTATGGTCATAGGGGCATAAGTCCTTTCTAATTAGTATTTGAATGTCCACTGCATGAATGCCTAAGAGTGGTATTGCTGGATCATAAGGTACTTCCATTTTTATGTGTTTAAGGACTCTCCATACAGTCTTCCACAGGGGTTGTACCAGTTTCCATTCCCACCAGTAGTGAAGCTGAGTTCCCTTTTGTATATCTTCTTTAGAAAACTGTCTATTCAGTTCTTTGGCCCCTTTTTATTGAGTTATTTATTTTGATGTTGTTGAGATTTATGATTTATTTTATATATTTTATATCAATCCCTCACTAGATGTGTGGTGTACAAGTATCTTCTCCCAATTACTGGGTTGCCTGTTAATCCTTGAGTAGTTTGCTTTTGATATGTAGAAACTTTTTATTTATTTGTTTTTTTGTCTGATGTAGGCCCACTTAATTAACCTGTTTTAGTTTCCCTTGTCCATTGGGTTGAGTCTCCAATACTTTTGATGGTAAGTTCCTAAAGTATTTGACTGTTGCTTTCTTCTATGTATTTTGTAGTTTCAGATCTAACATCTGGGTCTTTGATCCATTTTTGAGTTAGTTTTGATGAGAGTGCAAGTGGTGGTCTAGTTATATTTTTCTACATGTGACAGTTCAGTTTTCTCAACACCACATGTTAAAGAGGTCTTCTTTTTCCCCATTTAATGGTTTTAGCCCCTTTATTGTGTGCTGGTATGTTTCATATTGGTTTGGTCTCCTTCCCCCCACCTCTGAGAGAATTGGTTTGGCCCTTGCTAGTTTCGGGGGCGCCCTTCTCCCCACCCCAAGAACCCCTACAGAGTTCCAGAGTTCTGGCACGGCAGCCGGAGAAGAAGGATGCAGGACAGATCTGTGTGGTGATTAGTTTGGGTTAGTTTATGAATTGTTGTTCATGAATAAAGAAATATAGCTTCTCTGCCCATCCGTGTGTCTCTGGTCGTCTCTGTCTACCGCCGCGAAGCTAGCCTGGTCAGCTGGAGCCCCAAACTTTAATGGCAATTGTGTATTGTATTTGGTGTTGCTATATATGTAGATTTGTTTCTGGGATCTCTATTCTGCTGTATTGGTCTTGAGTTCCTTTTTTGTTCCAAAACCACACTATTTTAAATACTACTGCTTTGTGGTATATAAACTGAGATTAGGGGAGGGGATGTGATACTTCCTTTTTAAAGTCTCTTTATTGGGGGATTAATAGTATACAGTAGACAGTAAAATACAGTAGTTTGTGCATGTGTAGCATTTCTCAGTTTTCCACATAACAATTCAACCCTCACTAGGTCCTCTTCTGCCATCATGATCCAGGACCCCAACTGTCGCCACCACCCCAGTCTTTTACTTTGGAATTGTGCGAAGCTGTACCCCTCTTATCCTATGGTTTTGTCAATGTTTCCTTTTTATAAATTGCCAGGTTATTGTGGTGGGTGCCTCTTCCTGGGCGCATACTCTCTGGGTTAGAGAGAATGCAATTGGAGCCAGCCTGGGCTGCTACTTACTCAGTGACATGAGGGAGATGACTCATGAACAGAGCTCGTGGTGGTGAGGTGAGTTGATTCTTTATTGATCAGAGAGCCCAGGCCTTTAAAGGTTGGACCTGGAAGTGGCAAGTTGGAAACGGAAATGGCTTGACATGGTTTGGAAAGGTGTGGAGAAAGGCAAAAGGGCTGGGAAAGGTAGGAACTTCCTTAGCAACTGTTGCAAGGCTTTTAACTGGCAGGATTATGTTGGTCATTACCCCAGATCCATTGCATTGCTGTGGTCTATTTACATAATCACTGTTTTGCCTGAGACCCGCCCTGCCTGCAGGGTATTGGTTTAATCCCCACTGCTTAGATGGAAGCTTGCTATTCTTTCCACCCACTCTCCTACCCACTTCCTTTTCCTGGCCTGCCACTTCCGCCTCAGAAGATATAAAGGCAGATCAATAAAGACATAATTGGAGTGCATTCCCACTCAGCCATGAGTTCCTGGTCATCTCTCTCCCGCCCAGGAAGCTAGCCCAGCAGGATTAATAATACCCTGGAGGCAGGGAGGGTCTTGAGGGTAGAAAGAAGATAGATCAAAGGAATGGAATGGGTGGGGACCTTTCAGGAAAAACAGTGATTATGTAGATAATAAGGGAGCAGGCCATAGTATCAGAAATGCAGGGTGCTTTGTGAAGCAGGGAGTCTGATAAGACTAGGCAAACCTTGGGGTTTTTTGTCCCTCCTTGCTTGACCTCTCAGTAGAGAGCAAGAGAGACTGACAGGATGGATGTCCCCTCAAGTCAAGCCCTGCCAAGCTCAACCACATCCTTACAATTTCCCGACAATAAATAAAAAAAAATTTAAAAAGGCACTGACAAAAGGTGTCTCTCCCTCTCTATATTTCCCTCACCTTTCGGAATTTCTCTCTATCTATACAATAGATAAATATAAAAACATCCTAAAATAAAAAAGGACTGGTATTCAACGTATTGCCATTTGAAACAATATCATGAAAAATGCATGTCTCAATGTAAAAGTTGAATTGACAGTTTTTCATGAGTAAAATCTGCAGAATCAACAAAGATGCAAAATAAGTAAGTCAAAATATGATTTATCTAACATATAACTGTATTTTTAGCATTCTCATTCCAATTTTATGTATATAATCTAGCACTGTAAAAGTTTTGGTCCTATATTTATTTTATTCACTTTAATGGATAAAATTTAAAGTGAAACAATCCATCCTTTCTTACTGCCATATAAAAGCTACTTTATGTTTTCTCTATTTAGAAAATAGGCTTGTCAAATGGAGGAACCTTGATTGCTTTGCAGTCCAGGTGTTTCTTTCTGTGCTGCACAGTAAGTGAGACTCAACTCTTGGGAATCTTGTACATTTGTGCAGTGGATTGCTTTTAGTGCATTCGTAATTTGTGACTATTTATTGCTTTTCTTATATCTTTTTAATAATGTGCTTTTTCCTTAAGACAGATGCCTACATTTACTTATCAGACAACTGGGAGTAGCTGTGTAACTACAGAAGGACACAGAAGCACATATTGGGCTTGGGCAAAAGAACACATTGAGTATACCTGTTACCATGCCCAACGACCTGGGTTCAAGCCCCCAGACCTTACTAGGAGTAGGGTAGTGAAGCAGTGATGCAGGTGTCTCTTTTTCTCCCTCTCTGTTACCCCATCTTCCTCTCAATTTCTCTTCCCTATCAAAATAAATAAATATTTAAAAATTCATTTTAGGGGGCCGACTGGTAGTGCAGCGGGTTAAGCTCACATGGCACAAAGCGCCAAGGACTGGCGTAAGGATCCCAGTTTGAGCCGCCGGCTCCCCACCTGCAGTGGGGGGGTCAATTCATGGGCGGTGAAGCAGGTCTGCAGGTGTCTGTCCTTCTCTTCCTCTCTCTGTCTTCCCTCCTCTCTTGATTTCTCTCTGTCCTGTCCAACAACAACAGCAATGACAACAGTAATAATAATGACAACAACAAGGGTAACAATGAGGGCAACAAAATGGGAAATATGGCCTCCAGGAGCAGTGGATTCCTAGTGCAGGCACTGAGCCCCAGCAATAACCCTGGAGGCAAATGATTTTATTATTATTTTTTTTATTCTACACATATTAAGGTAGTTGATCACTTCTAGCAGCTTGTTTAACTTTTAGGGAAAACTACTCTTTTCCAGTCTAGTGGATCTCATGGGTATAGATTGCATATTTTCAAAAACTATAGTGCAATATGCAACAAATATAAATATAGTTTCTTGTCTGCTAAAGAAAGGCATTGGTTGCAGGAGGAGATAGCTCAGTTTGTTAGAGCACATTATTATCAATATTGTGCCTGACATTTAAAGACCTAAAGGTGCTGTGCTGGGGGCAGCCACAAGCTAGAACTGAACTCGGTATGGCATCTCTCTCCCTCTAATCAAAGTAAGCGAATGAATCTTTAAAAAAAGAAAAAAGCATTGTGCTTGCCTGCTCTGGCTCCGATCCCAAGTCACCAACATTGTCACCACCATGATCTTCATTAAATGATGCGGTTGTCTTTGTTTTTCATTTTTTTTAACATTTAAAAATTAGGCAATTAAGGGTCCAGGTGGTGGCACACCTGGGTGCACATTGCAGTGTGCAAGGACCTGGGTTCAATCCCTTAGTCCCCACCTGCAGGGGGAAAGCTTCATAAGTGGTGACACAGGATTGCAGGTGTCTCTCTGTCTCTCTCCGTCTCTATTCCCCTATCCCTTTTAATTTCTGTCTCTTTCCAATAATGAATGAATAAAAATATTTAAAAAACACCAAAATTTAGTTAATTAAAATAATTTATTTATTGGATAGAGACAGAAGAATTGTGAGGGAAGACGGAGATAAAGAGGGAGAAAGACACCTGCAACATGGCTTCACCCTTTGTGAAGCTTCCCCCCTGCATTTGGGGTCAGGGAGTTGAACCTGGGTCTTTGTGCATGGTAATGATTTTGCTCTCCCAGGTGTGCCACTGCCTGCTCCCCCAAATTAATTAATTTTTTAGGTTGGCCATTTGTGAAAATGTAGTGATTTCTTTTGGAATACAAGAACCGAAGTGGGGTATGTCTCACTACAGGACAAAAATAGCATCAATTGAAGATGGTCATTAATTAGTGTACTTGCTGCACTTCTGTGGAGACTTGCTAAAAGTGCAGTAGTTAATTTTTAAAAAATATTTATTTTATTTATTTATTCCCTTTTGTTGCCCTTGTTGTTTTATTGTTGTAGTTATTATTGTTGTTGTCATTGTTGGATAGGACAGAGAGAAATGGAGAGAGGAGGGGAAGACAGAGAGGAGGAGAGAAAGATAGACACCTGCAGACCTGCTTCACCACCTGTGAAGCGACTCTCCTGCAGGTGGGGAGCCGGGGTTTGAACCGGGATCCTTATGCCGGTCCTTGTGCTTTGCGCCACCTGCGCTTAACCTGCTGCACTATAGCCCGACTCCCCAGTAGTTAATTTTTTATAGTTTTTTTTTATGCCCCCATTTTTTGTTGCCCTTGTTGTTGTTGTTATTCTGCCATTGCTGGTGTTGTTGGTTAGGACAGAGAGAAGTCAGAGAGGAGGGGAAGACAGAGAGGGGAGAGAAAGATAGACACCTGCAGAGCTGCTTCACCGCTTGTGAAGCGACCCCTCCTGCAGGTGGGGAGCTGGGGGGCTCTGTCCAGGATCCTTTATGCTGATCCTTGTGCTTCATGCCAGGTCCTCTTAACTCACTGTGCTACTGCCCGGCCCCAGTAGTTTTTTTTTTTCTTCTTGGAATGCTGTGCCCTGAGTCTAGTTTTTGCATCTGTTGTATCTTCCTAGCCAAGAAGAAATGTCAAGTTGTGAAGATATCAGGTGAATTTAGAGCCAGTTGGGGTTGATTGATAGAACTGGAGTTAGAATGGTATCAACTTTGGGTGAGTAGGCCTGGCATCTGGGAACAGTTGTTGTCAAAACTGGATGATCGCCAATAGGTAAGAACTTAAAAAAAAATTTGATGTGAACAGCAGCTTCTATAGGGAAAGTTGCACTAAGGGAAGTCTTGGAGATTGAGTCATTTGGGTAATCATGATGAAAACTGACAATGTCAGAGGCAGTTGTATTAGTTCTGACCCACATAGTCAGAAGCTCTTGAGTTTCAAAAGCTTTTGGGAAGTAGGAAAGCCAGATAGGGGATGATGAGATCAGATCCTCCAAGGGTTAGCAGGGATAGGAAACCACTACCTGAGACTGGTGGAATTATATGAGTGGGATATGGTTACTGGAGGCCAAGAGTTGGATCTCTGTGGAGTTCATAGAAGTAGATGGAACATGAAGGGGGCACCTGTCTGGTGGGAGCTGGGATCATTGAGAAGCTGAAGCCACTGTTAGAGATACTATTCGAAGTCGAGAGAGGAAAGGAAGAAAATACTCAGACTTCTTTCCTTCTGTCCTCCCATCTTCCTCCTTAGTTGTGCTATCTATATACAATGGAATGCTACTCAGCTGTTAAAAGTGATGAAGTTACTTATTTTGCTTCATCATGGATGGATCTCAGAGGGATCATGTTAAATGAGATAAGTCAGAAAGAGAAGGATGAATACTGGATGATCTCCCTTATAGGTGGAATTTAAGAAACAAGAACAAAGGCGGCTAGATGGTACACACTGGGTTAAGCGCACATAGGCAAGGACCAGCGCAAGGATCCTGGTTCGAGCCTCATTTCCCCACCTGCAGGGGGTTGCTTTGCAAGCGGTGAAGCAGGTCTGCAGGTGTCTTTCTTCCCCCCCCCCCCCGTCTTCCCCTCTTCTCTCAATTTCTCTCTGGCCTATCCAACAACAACAGCAACAACAATAATGGAAGAAAATATGGCAGGCAGGGATAGATGTCATAATGGTTATGCAAAGAGACTCCCATGCCTAAGACTCTCTGTAGTCACAGGTTCTTTCCCCTGTACCACCATAAACCAGAGATGAGTAGTGCTCTCTCTGGTTGAAAGAAAGGAGAAGGAGAAAGAGAAGAAGAAGAAGAAGAAAAAAAAAAGTCTTGGAAAAATACGGTTGCCAGCAACACTGGATTTGTAGGAAAGGCACTCACTGAGATCCAGCCGTCACCCTGGAGGCCAAAAAAAAAAAAAAAAGGGAAAAATCCAAGTGAACCTTGGTCTGAGTGTGGTGTGCTGCACCACAGCAAAGAACTGGGGGAGGAGGGGAAGGGTTAAAGTGGGGAAGACATTTGGATTCTAATGTATGATGGTGGAAAAGGACTTAAATTGGGGATGACAGTTTTCAGCAGATATCTTAGCATGGGGAGGATGAGAAATGGTACCTATATGTCAGCAACTGTACTGTAAACCATTAACCTCCCTCCTGCCCAACAGAGTGATTTGAAGAATAAAAAAAATATGTAGCTGGAACCAATTTGCAAGTAAATCTGGAAAAGGCAGCTTTCAGTAGGGGGTTGGAGGTGGTGGTGGTGGGGAGAGCAGACCAGCGACTCAACAGCACAGAGATATAAGATGGGGGACAGTGATGGAGGCAGACTCATTCTTGACAAGTCTTGTGCCTAAAGGATTCTGGAGTAGCCGAGGGAGAGACATCCATGAGGAGTTAAAGGACTTAAAGCATTAGGCTATTTTGACTTCCAAAGACTGCAACTGGGAGCTCTTCTTGAGTCAGGTGTCTGTGCTTAGTCAACCCCTTGGAGGCCTTGCTAGATTCCCCTCTTGTCTCTGATTTCAGACCCTTCACCAACAAACTGTCTTTTATTTCCCCAGTCACCCATTGAACTAAACAACCCACAGGAAGACTGGGGCTTGAAGGAGAAGAGGGTGAAAGAAAGAGTGTGTATAATATACCACCTCCTTCCCTACTGGGCTGAGATCACATATTAATTATTAATCCAGTCTGTCTTTATTGTTCCATCTGCAAACTGCAAATGTGAATTCCAGCCATGTATTTTTAAATAGCTCTGTTAGGATCAGACATATTTGAATATCTCATATAGTTTATTACAAGTGGGGTTTGCTCATAAAGGAAAAAGCTGTTTTATATATGGTTTCTTTTCTTTTCTTTCTTTCTTTCTTTCTTTCTTTTTTTTTTCATTTTGGTAAATTGTAGCCAAATCCTGACTTAGGAGAAATGTGAGATGTTTCACTATTTGCTAGTTTTACGTGTCACACTTGCAATAGTTTTGGTTATATATATATTTTTTTGCAGAATAGTGCAAAAAATAGAAAGTAATAGTACAAAACTATGTTCTGGGACCTGGATTATATTATATTAGAAAAATGAATGAATTTATAATTATAGCTGTATAGATCATTAATTGTGATAATATAGATTAAGAACAGCTTTACTTGGCTATATATGCAGTTAATGCTGCCATTTAGAAAGAAAAGACATAAAATTATATTTTCTGGCTCTTCAGGAATTGATTTCAGAAGTACTCACGTATCATTTTCCTGCTTAACAATAGGCAACTGATTATAAAATAACTTCTAGTGACTTTTTTCTTTCCTCCAGAGTTATCATTGGGTATCGGTGCTAGTACTATGAATCCACTGCTGCTGGTGGCTATTTTTCATTTTTATTGGATATGACAGAGAGAAAAATTGAGAGGGGAGGGAGATATAGAGAGGGAGAGAGACAGAAACACCTGCAGACCTGCTTCACTGCTCGTGCATCGGTTCCCCTGCAGGTAGGGAGCAGAGGCTGAAACTGGGATCCTTGCGCAGGTCCTTGTGCTTTATGCTATGTGTGCTTAACCCAGTGCACCACTGCCCTGTCCCATCTTGTGACCTTTTATCTGAAATTCTTTTATTGAGATGCTGGTAAATTTGTAACCACAGTTTCCCAGTTTTCTTTAAGATATAGTATTGTATTTTGTATATAGAAAAGCCTCACCATCTTTCTTTTGGAAAGTAGGAGCCAAAATTCTGTTGCCCTATGAATCACTTATGGCTCCATCATAAACTTTTCTCCAAACATAGTGGTTCAGAGCAACAGGCATTCTTGAGTTCGGAAATAGGCAATCTGGGCAGAACTTGGCCTAGAAGACCATGTCCTATACATATTTTGCTGGGACTGGGAGCAGGAAGGGGTGGAGGGCCTTGAGACAACTCCTCCATGATGGCCACTCACCTGGAGGGCCTGTTGGTACTGGCTGTGGCCTGGGTGGGGGTGGGGTGGGTGAGAATCAATTGAGACTGTGGGACAGGTACCTCAGTTTATCATGTGAGACCATCCATGGCTGCCTGGGCTTTAGAAGACCACCAGAACTGGCATCTAAGTATTCCTCCTAAGGGAATTAGGTAACAAACTGTGATGTAGTCTTTATGACAGCCCTGGGATGCACATGGCAGTGCTTTTCCTGTGCTCTTGAGTTGAAGAGGAGGGGGCATGGATTCTACCTATTGGTGAAGGAAATGTCAAGTTTGACAACAGCTTTTAAAAACTGTCTTACTGAGGTTCTGGCAAGATAGCTTACCTGGGTGGGTGCTTTGCTATAGATGTAACTGAGGTTCAGGCTTAGCCTTCACTGCACTAGGGGAAACTTTGAAGCTGTAGTCTCAGTCTCTCTCTCTCTCTCTCTCTCTCTCTCTCCCTCACTCCCTTTCTCCCTTCCTCTTTCCCTCTCTCACTTCCTTTCCATCTCTCCCTCTCTCCTCTATATTTCTATCTGAAAATGTCAAACCAGAATGGTAAAGCCCCAGCAATGACGAAAACAAACAAAAACTTTGCTTTAGTTTCTGAAATAGTTTTTTTTAAATGATGCTTTGTAAAAGAAAAAGTGTTGGAATTCAGGACCACAGGATTTTAGTTGTAGAACTGTCATTGATTGATTATAAAAACTCAAACTTGTCACTTTATTTTTTGGTCCCAACTTCCCTAGTGTTTAGAATCAAAATACTGTGGCTCTAAAAATTTGCTTTAAGGATTTAAAGAGTGTTTAATACTGTCCCTCCACCCCTCCCTTCTTTCTCTCTCTCCTTTTTCACCTGGGTTGTCACTAGGGTTCTTGATACTGGCATGATGACTCCACTGCTCCTTGTAGCTATTATTTTTTAATAGAGGCTGAGAGACAGAGATGGAGAGATAGTGAGAAGGAAAAAAAATTTCAGAGTAGTATTCCATTGCATATTTTTCTTATAACTACTTTTTAAATTTGTGACTTAATAATGATTGACCAGATTGTGGGATAAGAGGGTTACAATTCCATATAATTCCCAACACCAGAGTTCTGCACCCCATCTCCTCCATTGGAAGCCTCCCTATTTTTTATCCCAGGATCATTATGGGGTGCAGAAGGTGGAAGGTCTGGCTTCCATAATTGCTTCTCTGCTGGACATGGGTTTTGGCAGGTCAATCCGAGTTCACATTCCAGGACCATTGCTGGGAACATTCTAGTCTGTACTCATTTCAGGACCTGTCTTCCTCCAGTGGCAGAGTATGTTGACCCAGCCTCCCTTTGGAGAGTGGGGCAGTTTCTACTATTGTTCTGCAGTGAGAGCAAGGTCCTGTAGAGAGACCCACTAGAGGGTTTATAATGTTGTTCCTGATGACCAGTGATTGTGGAGAGAGGGAACTGTTAGAGGTCTAGGCCCATGATATCCTTATAAGTGGGAATCCCAGGATTCCCTGGCCCTGGATGATGGGGTGGTCTGGTAGTCATCACTAAAGTGTGCCCGTCTCTTGCCCTTATCCAGTATCTTTTTTTTTTTTTAAACCTTATCCAGTATCTTATAACTTCTTTATCTACTCATATGTTACTTCTTCTTCTTCTTCTAGTGTTTGCCCTTCTTCCGTAGTCAACAGCGTCAGGTTGAGCCTGATGTAAAGTTTCGAGACCTCCTTTGAATCTGGAGAGGTGGCAGTCGTTGACTATGTGGGTCATAGTCTGTCTGTAGCCGCAGGGGCAGTTCGGGTCGTCTCTGGCTCCCCAGCGATGGAACATAGCGGCGCACCGGCCATGGCCTGTTCGATAGCGATTGAGGAGGGCCCATTCATAACGTGCTAGGTCAAAGCCGGGTTGATGCTTGCAGGGGTCTGTGATGAGGTGTTTGTTCTTTACCTCAGCTGACTGCCAACTCTGTTTCCAAGAGTCTGGAACAGAGAAGTTCAGTGTAGGCGTAGGGGACCAGATTGGGTGACGAGACGTCAAGCGTTGGACAGGGTGGGCGAAGATGTCGGCGTATATGTTACTGAACCATTGGAATTCTAAATGACTTATCCTCATCAACAAATTCTACCTATTTCCTCAATGATGCTTTGAAACAGAACAGACTACAGGAAGACCTAGGGTTTGGTGGTTTTCCAAGAGGTCCCCAGAGGACCATATATGATGGAATCAGAGTCATTTTTCTCTCAAAGCATCAGCAGGTCCTTTGTAAAATGAATTGCAAAGACTGACTTCAGAGGGATGTTTTGAGATTCTCTGAACTGTAAAAATTGTCAACTGCAGAGAACTCTAAATATGTAAGAAACTGGTTATTTATAGTCCCATATACCAGTGTGTGTGTGGATATTTTATCAGAAAACAGTATTTTTTTTTTCTTTGAGGGTCATAGAGTATCTATTCTAGTCGTTTTTTTATTTTTAAAATTTATACGAGAAACTGACCTGAAAGTGTCAGCAATGGGAAGATTGTTGTAATTTTTTTGTTTCATCATCTACAGTTGTAGTAGACACAGTAATAACAGGATTCTGTCTATGAGGTCCTCTGCTTGTTTGCTTTTTTTTTTTTTTTTTTTGCCTCCAGGGTTATCACTGGGGCTCAGTGCCTGTACTACGAATCCACTGTTCCTGCAGGCCACCCCCCCCCATTTTTGTTGCCCTTGTTGTTGGATAGGACAGAGAGAAATGGAGAAAGGAGGGTAAGCCAGAAAGGGAGAGAGAAAGATAAACACCTATAGCCAGAGGCTTGAACCGGGATTCTCACGCAGGTCCTTGTGCTTTGTACCATGTGCGCTTAACCCACTGCTCTACCACATGACTCCCCTTTGTTTGCTTTCTAAGGAGTAAAAACTACCGAGCAGTGTGAATAATGGGACAGTGGCATTTCATCTCTCAGACCACATATTTTTAGAATTCAGATTTTCCACTGGCACAGGAGACATTTCAGGAATTAATTCATATTAGTGTTATAAAGGCCAGAGATATACATTACATGGAAAGAGTACTCTAATCTCTTCTATAATTTGTGCTAATTAGCTGCTACATGAAAACAATTTAACTTTCATTTTTTAAAAATATCTTGCACCGGGGGTCGGGCGGTGGCGCAGTGGGTTAAGCGCATGTGGCACAAAGCGCAGGGACCGGTGTAAGGATCCCGGTTCGAGCCCCCGGCTCCCCACCTGCAGGGGAGTCGCTTCATAGGCGGTGAAGCAGGTCTTTCTCTCCCCTTCTCTGTCTTCCCCTCCTCTCTCCATTTCTCTCTGTCCTATCCAACAACGAATTGCATCAACAAGGGCAATAATAATAGCCACAACGAAGCTACAACAAGGGCAACAAAAGGGGGGGAAAATGGCCTCCAGGAGCGGTGGATTCATGGTGCAGGCACCGAGCCCAGCAATAACCCTGGAGGAGGAAAAAAAAAAAAAGGAAAAAAAATCTTGCACCATATCTTTTTTTTTTAAAGAATTTATTTATTTATTCATTCATGAGAAAGATAGGAGGAGAGAAAGAACCAGACATCACTCTGGTACATGTGCTGCTGGGGATCAAACTCGGGACCTCAGGGTTGAGAATCCAATGCTTTATCCACTGTGCCACCTTCCGGACCATGCACCGTATCTTTTGTTATCCTGACAGGCTGTGACTGAGTTGTGGGGACACACTCCAGCCTGTGCTCTACGCGACCCATATTTGCACACAAACTGAGAGAGGCTTTCAGACCTGGGGACACATGTCCCTTAGTTTGGGCTGCCTTTTCCATCTTGGTAGGTGGTAACCTTCTCCTCTGCCTGGGGTCATGTACACCTCCTCACTCAATCAACAGGAAGTGGAATTTGGAACAGTAAAGTTGCACAGAGAAAGGTAGTTGAATTTGTGACAGAGATGCAGCACTGTCAGGTGTCAGATTCATCTCTGTTTATCAAGAAGACCTGGGTTCAGGCCCTGCAGACACATGGGAACACCTGCAGGGGAGGGGAAGCTGCTTGAGAGGTACA